>NW_012099499.1:410204-422336 GCF_000951045.1 Mandrillus leucophaeus | reverse complement strand
GAAAGAAAGAAAGAAAGAAAAGAAAGAAAGAAAGGAGGTCAGGTTTGGTGGCTCATGCCTGTAATTCAGCACTTTGGGAGGCTGAGGTTAACAGATCACTTGAGTCCAGGAGTTCAAGACTAGCCTTGGTGATATGGTGAAATCCCATCTCTACAAAAAATATAAAAACTAGTCAGGCGTGTTGGCATGCACCTGTAGTTTCAGTTGCTCAGCGGGCTGAGGTTGGGCGGATTGCTTGAACCTGGGAGGTACAGGTTGCAGTGAGCTGAGAGCATGCCACTGCACTCTAGTCTGTGTGACAGAGCAAGACCCTGTTTCAGGAAAAAAAAAAAAAAAAAAAAAGAAGAAGAAGAAGAAATGAAATGATATTTGGGTAATGACATGTTTTATTTAATGAACTACATTGATTAAAGTAGATAACAGGTCAATAAGCACACTTTTGGATATCAGGTAGAATACAATGACAAAATATGAGCATGCGTGTATGAATTGGTTACAGGTATTCACCTAGGCAGCTAATATGTCTTCTTTTTACATACAGCAGCATTCCGGAAGGGGTGGCAAATAGGGAGAGCAGAAAGGGAAGGTTTTGACTGTAGTACAATCCTTAGGCTAGTCCTGTTTATAGTAAAGAAACAAAATGTATTTGCTGTCTTATTGAAAGGACATTCCTTCTTTGATAATTAAACTGTGCATACGTTAAGTGTCTTCTTAATTGTGGTTATGCGTTTGCTTTTTACGTTTGGATTCATAATGACCATCACCAATTAAGCAGCACTGGAAATCTGTAGTGATCAAGTGTATCAAATATACCTTTTCTCTGAAGCTGTGCAGGGGAAAACAGCCCTGTTCTCCCTGAAACTGATAGCACTTTGAAAGGTAATGAGCTATGCAAGACGCAGACAGTGAATACAGGCTTTATTTAGTGAGCTTGGGCTGGCTTGCTGTTATAGTATAAAAAATAAACATTGTAAAACAACAATTGATTTCTGATGAGTAAAAAGAATGGACTCAGACTGTTATAGCAAAAACTCAATACTCAACAATCGCTGATTTGTACACTACTATCCTTCTTTCCTAGAAACACCAAAATCTACTTTCTATTACTTATATTTTGTCATTTTCCTGCCTCAATGAACTTTACGTATATCTTAACTTTGGACTAAAGATTTTGTAGGAAATATATATGTTCTTTTTCTAAAGTTGGAGTCATTTATCTGGACAGATGGTCATGCCAGTTTAACACATTGTGCATAAATGCTATGTAGCATGGCCAGAGTATAGAATGTTCTCTTTTGTGAAATAGTTTTATTTTAAAAAGTTACTATATTATGAAAAAAACCATACTTTGCCCATGTGTGTTACTAATTTTTCAAGAACTATATTGAACACAAAGATCAGTGTGATCATGATTTATTTTTCTTTGATTCAAAGGCTTTCATCATTATGTATAGCTGAGTTGAAGTTCCACTTAATGTTTTATCTTAGTTATTTTTCATACACTTTTGCAAGTAGAAAATACTATTTATTGAATCTGTGTTTATGCTAGGATATGACGTATGCTATATCATTTTGACCTTGTCTCTGTCATGAAATTGTTATGATCAATATTTCAGGTTTACAGTTGAGGAAACATACTCAGAGGCATTAGGTAATGTGCATAAAGATGGTAAGTGTGAAGACTGTTTCAGGAATCATACTTAAGGTAGTGCTTCTTCGGTGGTGTTCTGCTCAGAACCTTTTCTTTTTTTTTTGAGACTGAGTCTCACTCTGTTGCCCAGGAGTGCAGTGGCACGATCTTGGCCCACTGCAACCTCCACCTCCTAGGTTCAAGTGATTCTCCTGCCTCAGCCTTCCGAGTAGCTGGGACTGCAGGCACACACCACCACACCCGGCTAATTTTTGTCATTTTTAGTAGAGATGGGGTTTCACCACGTTGGCTAGGCTGGTCTTGAACTTCTGACCTCAAGTGATCCTCCCGCCTCAGCCTCCCAAAGTGCTGGGATTACAGGCATGAGCCACCGCGCCCAGCCTGCTCAGAACCTTTGATGGTATCCCATTATGCATCGAATACACTGCAAACCTCTAGCAGACATCTCCACAAATGAATTTCAATCTGCATTTCCTCTACTTTCCATCCACTAAATTTTGTGCTTTAGCTGCAGATAACTTAGAATTCCTTGAAAATGTCCTGAGCTTTCCTTTGTACCTGCTCCATGATTTTCCCCCTATGAAACGCTCCTCTTCATAATCTCTGCCAATGAATATCCTAGTCTTTCTTCATGATGCAGATCACCTGCCAGCTTTCCATATGTGTCCCTCAATTCCTTCAGGTGAAATTAATTATCCCCTCTTCTAAGATTGCAAAATTATATTCTTTTATTAAAAAATATCTTCTGTTCTGATGTGCATTTGTCTATTTCCTTGGTTCTGATTTCCACTGTTGCTTAATTGGTGATAGCCATTATGAACCGAAAAGTAAAAAGCAAAGATATAACCACAATAAAAAGTACACTTAAGCTGCACATTTTAATTATCAAAGAAGAAATTTCCATTGGTAGAGGAATACACCTTTCGGCAGGACAGCAAATAAATTTTGTTTCGTTAACAGGACTAGCCTAAGGACTCTGCTAAAATCAAAGCCTTTCCTTTTTGCTCTCCCTATTTGAACTCCTTCCGGAATGCCCCTGTATGTAAAAAGAAGACATAGCAGCTGCCTAAAATATAGATATCTTTGTAAAATGGTAGCATTTTATATATCTGTATCTTTTGCTTCATCCGTAATTATAGGTAATTATAACATATACTTTGCTTCGCCCATCCTAACATCTTGCGTACCAAGTAGGCTCTTGCATACCGAGTAGGCACTCAAAAAACAGTTTTGAGTTGGCTTTCTAGTCGATAGAATATTTTATAAATTAGCTTTTTGTGTATTCAGAAATGTTGGAAATGACAAATGACTGGTTGATTTTGGAATACCATGGTGATATACAATGTGTACATTCTATTCTAAAGATGTTACTTCAGTATTCAGCATGCAAACACTTGGTAATTTTCTATTATATGGTTATTACAAATTTAATCTTGTTATTAATTCCTGGAAAAGAGCTTCTAATTCCATACTGATTATAAATATGAAAAAAATGAAAATTACAATGGAAGGAATTCCTAGTTATACACAATACGTCTTTAGCTCTTTACACTATTCTTGTAAAACAAGGTATATTATTTATATTTATCATCCAAGACATGCAGTTGACCATTTTTAATCTAATGTTCAGTGATTTAATCATAGTGACAATTTCTGGTTATAGAAATAATTTTTGTTAGCATTAGTGGATTGATTTAATATTTCAAGGACTTACTAGGACAGATGTAAATGCTGGATTATGGAACCTTAAGGATGACCTAGTTAAGGGCTTCTTTTTTTTTTTTTTGAGATGGAATCTCACTCTGCTGCCCAGGCTGGAGTGCAGTGGCACGATCTCGGCTCACTGTAAGCTCCGCCTCTTGGGTTCACGCCATTCTCCTGCCTCAGCCTCCTGAGTAGCTGGGACTACAGGTGCCCGCCACCACAGGTTCTTAGTACTAGGATTCTAGACTTAGAGATGCTGATGATCCCTCTCAATTTACATGCACAATATTTGTATTTGTTGTTCCTTCCTCCACCTGTAGAGTTTTTGTATATTCTTCTCATGTAGTTTTATAATCACCTAAGCTGTCAATAACCACTGAAGTCATCTCTCTAAATTTACAAAGGAGTCCCAGAGAGATGAAAAGACACGTATATGTCATTGCCTCACTGAAACCAGAACCCAGGTCTTCTAATTCCATGCACAGTGACTTTCCTGAACATGATGTTAACTGGTGCCATATTGTGAATTCATAACACATCCATATATTCTTCATTAACCTTAAAGAGAAACACGGGAAGATGATACATTTAATGATAACAGTAAAAATGAAGCTTACTGCTACTTTTGTTTGTCCTTCAATTCCTAAATTAATTCTGGGAATAGAATGTAACACTAAACATATAGTCACAACATGACCTATTCTTAGCATTCTTTATTTCTGTTTATTTCTTTCACCTTAAAAGATTATTTTGAAGCAAGTAGAAGCTCTACATTTTGTGAGAAGTCTCCGAAATACTGAGGGAAATGTCTGTCCCAAACACCTTTGATAAAGTAAGCATCTGAATTATTTTTCTGTTTAGGGAAAAGATAAATTATTATACTTTTGACTTAAAAAATTCAGCATTTATTTTATTGATATACTTTCTGACACTGCATTTTTAAATAATACAACAAACAAAAACCCCCACATATACAACAAAACCAAAACAAGGAAATAAGTAAACCAAAAGTGATATGGCAAATATTAACAACTTATTTTCTAAGAAATTTGCTTATTTTTCTGGATGAAAGGAGAAAACTTTGGTGTCAATGACTGATACATAATAATGTACAAAATACACTAGATATTTTATCAATTAAAATACTAAGCCAATACCTGCTACTTCATTCTATCAGTATTATAGTAAACTAGAACTAGCTTAGTTTGGAAATCCAGTTTTTTCTAAAGACCTATTTTTTGGTAATTTTTGTCTCACAGAAATTTATTAGTATAAACATATATTTTAAGAAGTAGTACATTTTCAAATCAATGCTTCATATTCAAAAGTGATCTTTTCTGCATACAGATACCATCCGAGTTACTGATCAATTGATTAATTTTTATTTGCATGCTTTCCAAAACAGGAATTAAGGTAGCTCAATGCCTAAGTTGTTTCTCTAGGAAAGGGTTATAGTTTCTTTTGTACCTGGCAATAAATTGTAAATTTTCTGACTAGAGCCAAGTACCTATCTATGGCCCAAAAACATATGTATAGTTTCTCTTTACCTCTCTACTTTTCTTCCCTTTTTCACTCCCTTCCTCTCTCTATCTGTGCCAAGATAACTAGGTTACTCAAAGACTGAATTATTTGTTTAGCATAATACTGTAGCTTAAATTGTTTTTAGAACTATGCATACATTCCATCAAGTCCGTCCCTCAGACTTAGATTGTCTGAGCTGTGTCAAGATCTCTAAAAAGCCTGGGATTTTACCCTAATTGCAAGCTAACAAGTTAGCCTGCCACAGTTTCATAGATGTTGACAGGAGATACAAGACTCTTGGAACAGAGACAAAAGACTTTATTGCTCACAGCAGAGCAGATACCATAAACTTCATGTTTGCATTGGTTCCCCTTGCCACCCACGTCCCATAGGGACAACATGAAGCAGGGTCAGGAGGAAGCTGTGCATTGCGAGTGGGTTTGTGTCACAGATGAGGGAACTCCAGGTTAGGAAACCCCATTCTTTTAAAACGGCTACTAGTTAACTTACACAAGCTTTGCCACAAAAGAAAACATATCTTTATTATTCTGGATAGCTACCAAGTGTTCCCTGTTCCCCAGAGAGACCTTATCTCTAACTAATTGTTGTTTCCTATACAAATGTCTTTGAAAAGATGGTCCAGAACAAAAGGGTGGCAAGACATGCAGCAATGAGAGGGAACTTTGTAGAGTTGTCACCCATCAAATAGTGTTAAACTTGATCCTTACTTTCTGTGGTAAAGTAAGTGGTAAACTTGATCCTTACTTACTGTGGTAAAAAGTGCTAAAATTGATCCTTTATCCTTTTTAAGGATAAAGAGTGCATAGATAAAGAGTTACTAAGAGTATATGTAGAGGAAAGAATTTTTGTCCTCTGCTATATGATTACATGCTATTTTCATCTTAAGTAAAAAATTGATACGCAGAAAATAATCTAAAGTTGCAACTGACAATTGTGAAAGAGATGAAATAATAAGGCCCACGGAGGAACAGGAACTCTCAGATACTGCTGGTGTTAGTATAGTTTGGCATAATTTTTAACAGGTGAATTTGTTTTATGTATCAAAAGTCTTAAAATGTGTGTGACACATACTCTAAATACTTTCCCAAAGACATCAGTATAGATGTGGACAAAGATAGAAATGGTTATTAGCTGTGTTTTTCTAAAAAGAAGGAACTAGAAACCACTTCATGAATAAAAAAGAAATTATTTAAGAAAATTATGGTTTACTCACGCAATGGAAAACCATATATAAAATGAAACCTATGTTATGGAAGAATTCCTAATACCATTGTAAAATAGTCACAGTATAGGGCTGGAGGCTACAAAACAGTGTGCACCATAAAACAATGTTTTTAAACAGGAAGTACCTAACTTTATGTGCATGTGAGTATATAAACATAGAATTACTGAAAAACTGTATACTAAAATGTTTATGTTAATGGTGAGATTACAATTTCTCTTTTAATAAATTTGCTTTAAACTTTTCTACTTTTCTGTTTTTAATATTATTTTTCTAATAATTGTGCATATGCTACTTTATGATTAGAATATGTTTTTTAACTATTAATGCAGATTCTTTGATGTGATGTAGAACATTATTCTATGACATAAAGTATATAAAACTGTTAATTTATCCTGGATTTTGAAGTGACGAGTTATAATAAGGACAAAAGAAGTCAGACACTGCCTTTACATCCATTGAAACATCCACCTTTGCTATAAAACTGGTATTAAGAAAGTAAGTTAAGAGTAAACATAAAAATGAAAATATATTAAGTATTTCACTAATGAAATTTTTTTTATCAGGAGCATAATTGATATACCTCTGATCAAAACTGTTGATTGACATATCCAAATGTCTGGTATTTCAGATGCCAATATTAAGAAAAAGTTTAGTAACAATGATATATAGTTTTGATTTTCATACTGGAATAAAGAGTATTTATAACTTTATGAGAGTGTTTTGGGAAAGTGATTGTAAATGGCTGATTGGAACCTTCTACATCAGCATAATGATTTAGAATCAAATCACAAAAATTATAAAATCAAACAGTTTATATTTCAAACTAAAAAATATACAAATTTTATGTTATCAACAAGTCATGTTTACCCTTGCAAAATTAACTAAAAATTAAAATAGTGTTCACCATTTGTAAAATGAGCTATATTAACATTTCTCATATACTACAGATTTTACATATTCAAGTTTATTTATTTATTTATGTATTTGTTTATTTGTTTATTTATTTATTTGAGATGCAGTCTCACTCTGTTGCCCAGGATGGAGCACAGTGGCATGATCTTGGCTCACTGCAACCTCCGCCTCCAAGGTTCAAGAAATTTTTGTGTCTCAGTCTCCTGAGTAGCTGGGACTACAGGTGTGTGCCACCATGCCTGGCTAATTTTTATATTTTTAATAGAGAGGGGTTTTTGCCATATTGGCCAGGCTGGTCTTGAACTCCTGACCTCAGGTGATCCACCTGCCTCAGCCTCCCAAACTGCTGGGATTACAGACATGGGCCACTGCACCCCAGGCATGTATGTTTGGATCACAGTAATCAAATATGAATATTTTTAAACAAAATCACATGTTCTAACACAAAACTTCTAAACTACTAAATCTCTTTAACTCTTATAAAATTCATTGTTTCATATATAGTCCAGGTGTCTTTTATTTGCCCCTCCAGATGTGCACTCCACCTTTCTTTCCATACTTTCTGCCCCAGAACCTGTCCTCTGTGGACAACATCCCAACTGCACAATTCAGTGATGTTAGTGATGTAGTTAGGCCATGGTGGGAGTATTTACTCCATGAATATCCTAACAGGCGCCACATCAGTTTTTTTCCTTTTTCTCCTCTAAGAGCCAGTGGTTTAAACATTTACCACCATGAAGCTCTAATTCACACATATAATAGATAGCTATTAATTACATAAATTATCTAATAGTTTACATTGAGAATCACCATTTTAAATGTGTGTGTGTGTGTGTGTGTGTGTGTGTGTGATGTGTGTTACAAGTGGGATTCGCCTGCTAATGAGAAACCCCACCACCTTCTTATGGGTAGAGGGAAAAAGGTTTGGGTAGAGGGGAAAAGTTTAGGATGAAGTACAATGAAATGGGAGAATTCCCTAACAAATGAAACAACTGACTATTATTTGGCAAAGTATATTTACCTGAGTGAACTATAGGGACAATTGAGAGACGGTTAAAGTAAAGGGACTCCCCTTAATTTTTAACACAGAAACTATAATATGGTCTTCATATTGGCCTTATTTCTCCATCAACATTTACTAAATCAAATCTAAGTTTTATTCTCCTCTCAGAAATCATTAGAAACAGCAGTATTATGGTTATCAAGCACTTATAGGACTATGTACAATTATTAAGCTGTTGGAAAGAACAGGAAAACAAATTTTAAGCAGAACTCTTACTGTTAAAGCTTACAGGCTAAAACATGCATATCTAGAACAAAAAAGGTAGACGATCCCTTGTTTTACCATAATAACACTGAAGCATTTAAAAATATTAATATTCCTGAACACATAACATATAGTAATTTCAAGGTCTCTTGAAGTTATAATAGTATGCTTATCAAGGAAAGAAATAACTCCAGTTAAATACTTTCCTCCTGGTAGCAAATGCTGTAGTGAAGATATACCACAAACAGATGGTGCAGAGGATGTGAGATGGCTTGATGATGGGAGGATAATATCACTAAACCAGAATAAATTTGTGCTTGAGCCTGAGGATGGAACTGCTCAGAGAAATAGATAAGAAGCCAACAGTTTGGGGTTGGGATTACAGAGATAACTGCTTAATATCCAAATTATATTTTTCAAAGTATCAGAAGAGGTTGAAGATGCAACTAAATTGTAAAATATATCAACGAATGGAAGTCACATTTTTATTGCAATGATAATGCAAGGGCAGCTCAACGAACTTTGTAGAGCCATGCGGGCCGGCAAAGTTTAAATAAATGCACATCTATGAATTCCACCAAGCACTCCACAGTCTCTGCAAGCCAGGATTGCTTAGCATATGGCATGTGGGCATGCAGACCCTTTTATATGTGTAGATCTATATGCAAAAATGAGGAGGAATGTGGAATTAAAATGTGATAATTGTCCTTTTGTGCTTGTTCTTTTGGGAGTGCCTGTGTGTGTTGAGGAGTGATGTGGGAGAGAAAGGAAGTGAGGGGAAGGCAGGAGGTCTGGTTCATCCTACTCATCTATTTGTTGACTCCAATAATGTAGAATGAGATATTTTTGCATGTTGATCTTTCCCTTACTGAAGTATGAGGCTAATGAAAAGCAAATAATGGTCAGTTGTGCACATGCTTGTACAACACAACACCAGCACTTTTAGATGGGTTAAGTGTGGGTGATGTACATTTTTGCATAATTTGGCATACAATTGAATTTTCTGAACTAAACATGTACCGAGGGGGCATTTGAAATTTATTTCAGAATGAATCAGCAATTGAACATAACTTAAAATATTTTTTATTTAAATTATTTTTGAACTCAAAGCATTGAGCAATTTCATTTAATTTTAAAACATGAGGCTATTATTACCCCACTTAGATTATTTATTCATCTGCTGACAGCTCTATCTTAAATAATTATGATTCTATTCATCAAAATGCCTGATTTTTTAAAAAAGCCAGCCCCTTGATGGACATCAATCTGTTTCATAATGTTTCAGTGCATTTTTGATGGAAGGATGCTGTTAAGTTAGTAATGAAAAAAATTAGAGGAAAAAAATTCAAGAGGCAGAGTCTGAGAAAATGAATCATGAAAACAATCTGTTTTTTTTTTTTTAAATACAAGATAATTTTAAAAGCCTAAAGAATGGTGAGCAGTGCTTTGCAAAAGTGTTAATTGAGTACAGTAAATATTATGTGTAAGGCACAGAGCAGTTGATGGTGGGCGTGTCAGGAACTTTTTTAAAATAATAGTTTTTATTGAAGTACAGCTTACGTATAAAAATGCTCAAATAATAATTATACAGCTTGATGAATTTTCAAAAATTGAAGAAACCTACATAACCAGCACGTGGATCAAGAAATAAAATATTTCTGGACCTCTAAAGTTCCACTTTATGCACTATTCAGTCACTACATTCACACTCAGAGTAGCCTGTATCCTGAGTTATGACAATGTAGGTTAGTTTTGCCTGAAATATGTTCTTTTTTAAAAAATAGTTTTGCCTGAAATATGTTCTGTTTTTAAAAAATCTCTCTTTACATTCCATCTTTCTCCTCCCTGTTGTGCTCATCTTCATCACTGTAGCATCTATACAACACTTAACACTTGCCAAGAACCGTGTCTGTATTGCTATTTACTCCTTAAAACAACTCGATAAGGTACATATTATTATGATATTATTATTATTTACATTTTACAGATTGGAGAAATGAGTATTAAATTATTTAAATGAAGTGTACAGTAGTAAAATTAGTAAAAGATAGATGAGGGATTTAAATCCAAGCTTGTCAGACAACATCATGAAAGCCTTAAGACATTACACTGAAAGATATCCTTGTATTTTATTGATTTCCACCTGAGTATTTTTGCTTCTATAAAGCTTTAATTTCCTTGGACAAATATTTCTCAACTAATTTTATAAGCAAGGCACAAAAGTTAAAATATTGATCATCACAGCATCTGCCTTCAAAGAAAACCCCATACATATATAAATTTCATCACAGAGTGTATATTTGGGGGATACAAGGGAACACATTGTTGGAACAAGAATCACATGAGTTTTCTGTTGAGAATCGTTACTGTGATGAATCATGCTTTTTGCTGGGACTGTATATATGTATACTGAGACAAAAAAGAAAGGTTGAGAACAACTGGCCTATCAGAAAAGAATAACACATTAGAGTCACAGATATAAGGAGCCAACTCTGTGCCTTATGATTAAGGCAACAAGTGAGTACTGAAGAACATCCAACTAAAGACTTCTGAGTTTTGACTGGTAGAAAGAGTGACACTTTTCCTCCAGGTATCTGAATTTTATCTAAGCCTTATTTTAAATACAACCTATATAATATGAAATTTAATATTAAAAGCATAAATAAAAAGAAACCAAGAAAAATGTTTTCAAGGGAAAGGGATATTTTTTAAAAAACAGTATTTGTCAACTTTGATTATACAGAAAACAGAAATGAGGTTGAAGGCAAAGTCACTGAGTTAATACTTGAATAAAACTATAATATCTTATATCTTTCCCAGACTAAATTATGAAGACTTTAAAAAGTCTGGTGCTTTGTCAGAGATACAGGAGGAAAAATTACTCTAAAATGAAAACTTCTCCATATTATGAAATCATTATGAATTATAGGTAAGAGTATTAAATTTAATTTGACAGGCTTATGTATGGAGTGTAAGTTTTCATGTATGTGTAAGTGTGTGCACATGCAAGAGACTATTAGAACTAGGACTTAAAAATACCTACTTTAATTTAGCTTAATATTTCTATAAAAATACAGCCTTTTCATTTTCCTGTTTCACCAAAGCAAGCATGTTATTTTAGTAAGTAGGATGTAAAGTTTACTAAAAAGATTATCTTGGCAAAACCAGAGTTGGGGCATTTCCAAGTTCCCACATGGAATTTAATAAATCCCCAAGAGAGGTGACCTTTTCATTTGGAGTAAGCTATTTGGTTAATATGAGAAGTCAGTGGGTGAAGAATTACATCAAAAACACATGAAGCTTCATAGGTAACAATCCACTAATCCATTATGAAATGCCAGCGAATACTTTATACCTTAGGTTTATTATTGTAAACAAAACAAAACAAAACTATTTTTATTTGCTTCAAAAAGGGTATGCTTTAGTGCAGAAATTGTAACAGTTCATATAAAAGCATAATAATGTTTTTATAAATATGACTGCTTTTAGGTATAATATTTGCAATGTTATGTTTGCATGATATTTGCAATGTGCTGAGACTAGTGCTAAGTGCTTTGCATACATTTATGCTCATCTTTTTAGCTAACAATTTAGTGAGATATTATAATCCCAATTTTCGAGATGAGAAAACCAAGCAAGGCACATAGAAATTTACTTGTGTTATGTTTTACCAATACTAAATGACAGACATAGAATTCAAAATGGAGTCTATTCAAAATTAAATCTCTTTCTTCTGGCCAGGTGCAGTGGCTCATGCCTGTAATCCCAGCACTTTGGGAGGCCAAGGCAGGAGGATCACCTGAAGTCAGGAGTTCAAGAGCAGCCTGGCCA
>NW_012099499.1:390385-409771 GCF_000951045.1 Mandrillus leucophaeus | reverse complement strand
CAAAAAAAAAAAAAAAAAAAAAAAAAATTCTCTTTCTTCTATGTCACAGTGATTCACGTTTTGACCAAAACCAAGTATAGACAATAAGAGCAATTTCAGTATATTCAAGATGAGAAAAAGAATTCTAGATTGAGTAAAATATTCAAGGGTTATTTAGCCAAAATGTATAAATTCTGGTGCATATATTTAATATTTAATGCTGCCAAAAAATATAATCTCAATCTAACCTTTTGATATGTTCAACTCTTCATGTTATGTTTTTTGGCTAAATGAAGGCAGTCACTCACACAGAATTTTATACTTATTTTATGAATTACCTTTCTTCTTTTGGACTTTAAGTGTATGCTTATAAATTTTTATTTATGTGTTTATATGAACATACTCATTGATATTAATATAACATAAAATGCTATCCATCTGCTAGAATTATATTTAAAGAGAGTACATTATGTGAGAAAGAGAACAAAGAAATGTAAGTTTGGACTTAAGTTTTATTAGAAAAGGACATTTCTTCAAAGACAGTTCACACTATATCTTGGGATAAAGGACACAGCTGAAAGCTAATATATCTATGCTATAACAGGACAACCTGCTTAAAGCAATTTGACGCTCACTGAGTATATTCAAATGAGTTTTTAAGATTATGAAGCCTGCCTTGTCTTGCTAAGGATAAGTGAATGGCCTGTGTTGTTTCATACAAGGATTATCATCCCTCCTCCTAAATAATTAGCTTATAAAATTGAAGACAGTGTTTTGGCAGAAAGTAAGTGAGGTTCCAGGTTTTTTTTTTTTTCCCTGCAGCCTCACTGATAATACAATTAAAACCACCTTTAACAGAACATCTTATTAAAAATAAACATCATAATTAGGTAAATATCTAGATTTTAAAAGATCTACGCTTTTCTGGTTTCAGTATTAAGTAGAAAAAAGTTACAAAGGGATTCTGATGTTCCTCAACGATATGTTCAAGTATTAATGACTTTGCTGTCCATAATTCTTTAGAAAATATTGTTAGTCTCCTCATACCCTATAAACATTTTATATTTGTGCTTTATAGCAAGATAAGAAAAATACTCTTCTCTTACATGGCCTCTAATTGCTAGCAATCACTGACCTTTTTACTACCTCCATAGTTTCTCCATTTAGAGAATGTTGTATAGTTGGAATCTTACAGTATTTAGCCTTTTCAGACTGGCTTCTTTCACTTGGTAATATTTGTTTAACTTTTCTCCATGTCTTTTCATGGTTTCATAACTCATTTATTTTTAGTGCTGAATAATATTCCATTGCCTGGATGTACTACTGTTATTTATCCTTGCATCTTCTGAAGGACATCTTGTTTGCTTCTAAGTTTTGGCAATTATGAATAAAGTTGCTGTAAACATCCGTGTGGATGGTTTTGTGTGAATATAAATTTTCACTTCCTTTGGGTAAATATGAAGGAGCATGATTGCTGGATCATATGGTGAGAATATGTTTAGTTTTCTAAGAAACTTCCAAACTGCTTTCCAAGGTGGCTGTACCATTTTACATCCTTACCAGCAATAAATGAGAACTTACGTTACTCTATATTATCACCACTTTTTTTCTTCTTCTTTTTTTTTTTTTTGGCCATTCCAAAAGGTATGTAGGTATGTCTGTTTGGTTTTTAAAAATTTCCATTTCTTCTTCAAATATTTCCACATCCAAAGTCTATTTTTGGAATGACAAAATATATAGTAAATCAAAATCAAAGGTGATGAGGGACAAAAGACTACACACTGGGGACAGTGTACACTGCTCAGATGATGGGTGCACCAAAATTCCAGAAATCACCACTAAAGAACTTATGTATGTAACCAAACACCACCTGTTCCCCCAAAACTATTGAAATAAAAAAAAATTAAAAATTTACAATAAAAAATATATTTAATGGTTAAAGCTTTTACTTCTACTTCTTGATAACCCTACCTGGGGATTCTACAACTCCTAAGAGTATATGGTAGTTCTCAGATATTAATATAAATTGTTATCATTAAAAAATATCCATTTCTTCTTCAAATATTTCCACACCCAAAGTCTAGTTTTTGGAATGATGCAATACACAGAACATCAAAATCAAAGCTGTAAGAAAAAGATTATAATTTTAATCACATATTTAAGTCTAAGATAAGGGCTCTGGTGTCAAGTGGTCTCAAGCTTTTAGAGTACAGTTAACTATGCAGTTAACTATAGGCAATCAATCACAGGAGCCACAAGAGCTCTCAATGGCCAAAGCTGCAATAATTTTAGCAAATAAATAAATGACGTATAAAATAAGTATTCAAGAGGCCATACTATATAAATAAATGAATACATTAATATAGACACACCTATAAAAATCTCCCTTATAGAATAATTCCTAATAATTGATGTGTATGTTCTGCCCTCAAGAAACTAAAGCATAAATCCCTACTCCCGAAGTGATAGATGTGCAAAGCTCCTTCCTTTCAAGGGGTACAGTGTGAAAAGAGAGGGACAGATGTTTATAGCATACAGTGGAAAAACCCAAGAAACACTACCATATTCAGGTGACCAAAGTTAACATCAATGATGATAAGTCATGTCCACAAGACGTCTGCACCCTTAATGGCATTTTCCTCTATTGTCTTCCTCCAAAAACATAAAACCCCAGTATTAGTATGGGAAAAACATCAGACAACTCTCTATTGAGAGATATCTATAAGATATGTGACCAATATGCCTCAAAGCTGTCATGTATATAAAAAGTAAGGAAAGTCTAAGAAAAGGTCATGGCCAAGAGAAGCATAAGGAAACATGATTGATACTATATCATGGATGGGATCCTCGAACAGCAACAGGTCACTGGATAAAAACGAAGGAAATAGGAATAAAATATAGACTTCAGTTAATAATAAAGTATCAATATTGGTTTATTAGTGTAATGAATTTATCATTCTAGTGTAAAATGTTAATAATATGGAAACTGGGTGCAGAGTATGTGGGAAGGCTCTATATTATCTTTGTAATTTCTCTGTAAATCTAAGACTGTTGGAGAATTTTTAAAGGGGTTATTTAAAAAATTAAATTGCCTAGATGCATTCGAAGGCAAAAGTTATTATATTGGATAAAAACTTACCAGCAATATATTGTTTATATGAACCCATTTACATAAAAGAACAAATTTAAGTTGAAAGTAAAAGGTGAGAAAAGGTACAGCAAACACTATCAACCAGAAATCTTGGTTGCATATATAAATATTAGATAAGAAGGGTTTAAGGATAAGGATACTTTAATATCAGAGAACACATATTTAACAAAATAAAAGTTGGGCCAGCGTGGTGGCTCAAGCCTGTAATCCCAGCATTTTGGGAGGCCGAAGCGGGTGGATCATGAGATCAGGAGATTGAGACCATTCTGGCTAACAGGGTGAAACCCCATCTCTACTAAAAATACAAAAAAATTAGCCGGGCATGGTGGCGGCGCCTGTAGTCCCAGCTACTCGGGAGGCTGAGACAGGAGAATGGCCTGAACCCGGGAGGCGGAGCTTGCAGTGAGCTGAGATCACGCCACTGCACTCCAGCCTGAGCGACAGAGCGAGGCTCCGTCTCAAAAAACCAAACCAAACTAAACTAAACTGAACTGAACTAAATGAAAGTTGGCCGGGTGCGGTGGCTCACGCCTGTAATCCCAACACTTTGGCAGGCCAAGGAGGGTGGATCACAAGGTTAGGATATCGAGACCATCCTGGCTAACACGATGAAACTCTGTCCCTACTGAAAATACAAAAAATTAACCAGGCTGGTGGCAGGTGCGTGTAGTCTCTGCTACTCGGGAGGCTGAGGCAAGAGAATGGCGTGAACCTGGGAGGTGGAGCTTGCATTGAGTCAAGATCACGCCACTGCACTCCAGCCTGGGCGACACAGCGAGACTCCATCTTAAATAACGAACTAACTAACTAACTAAATAAAAATTAAAAAAAATTTATAATAATAATGGCAATCATTAAAAAGGAAGATAAAAACAATCGTAAATTTGTGTGTACCTAATATCAACTTAAAATATACAAAGCAAAAACTCTGACAAATTAAATAGAAGAAATACATAACCCCTCAATCTTAACTAGACTTTGAAATGTCTTATGGAGAAACTGATAGAAAAGAGAAACAAAATATGCATAACTACAAAAAATTTGAAAAATGCATTAACCAACTATATCCCTTTCCCTGTTTATATATCTGCCTATATTTATATCTCTATTCATATCTATGACTTTGTTTTTCTACACCAAATAACTGAAGACTATGCATTCTTTTCAAGTGAACATGGAAATATAAATAAAGCCTTAAGAAATTCCAAAGGTTTTAACTTATGTATGTTTTCTGACCATAGTTGATTTAAGCTAATTATGAACGACAGAAAGGTAACTTGAAAAATTCCAAATATATGAAAATTACAGAATGCAATACTTGAACAGAAAGCTGAAAGAAGAGGATGCCCAAATAACCAATAAGCATATGAAAAACTTTTCAAACCATACTCCAGTGGGAAGAGCACATCAAAATCGCATGATCTAATGTACTCCTACCCCTATTTGTAAAATGTAAACTGACCAACAAAAACAAGAATTGGCAAGGATGTATATATATTTTTGACAAGACTGTAATCGGTTTGTCAATATCTACTTAAGCTAAATATATGTTTACCTAATAACCCTTCAATTTCACTTTTTCTTTTTCTTTTTGATAGGAAGTCTCTCTTTGTTGCTCAGGCTGTAGTATAGTGGTGCTATCTTGGCTCACTGCAACCTTCGACTCCCGCGTTCAAGCAATTCTTCTGCCTTAGCCTCCGGAATAGCTGGGACTACAGGCGTCCACCACTATGCCCAGCTGATTTTTGTATTTTTAGTAGAGACGGGGTTTCACCATATTGGCCAGGCTGGTCTCGAACTCCTGACCTCGTAATAGGCCCGCCTTAGCCTCCCAAAGTGCTGGAATTACACCGCGACTGGCCGAATTTCACTTATTAGTAAATAAGAGAAATGTATGCATGCAGCTATTATAACATGTGTAAGAGGGGCCGGAAAAGACTCTCTAAACAGGAATAGAAAAGAATAAAAGCAGCTGTCAGAGTAGGAGAAAACTTGAGAGAAGCAACGGAACCCTTGTTTCAGATCACGCGATTCTAACGAGAGTTACGTCAGGGCACCTCAGAGCATTCGGGATTTTGGCCAAGGCGACGAAGGATCTCGTCCGGGTCGATCTCATACGCGCAGGCGCATATGCAGCGGAAAGTTCTTCCGTGCCAGGTCGTGCTGGTAAAGAAGCGGTACTTCCTCTTACTCCCGGGACAGAACTTCCCCTCAGGCAGGAGAACGTCCATCGAACGAAATGGAGAACAAAAGACCGCGACTGCTCGAGGAAGCGGACAAGCAGAAAAAGATAGCCAGAGTGGGACTCAATGCACCTTCCATGCTGCGAAAGAACCAGCTAGGTTTCCTCAGATTCGCCAACTATTGCCGTTTAGCTCGCGAGCTGCGTGTAAGCTGCATGCAGAGGAAAAAGGTCCAGATTCATAGCTGGGATCCCTCGTCTTTGGCAAGCGACCGATTTAACCGCATACTGGCGAATACCAACACTGACCAGCTCTTCACAGTGAACCAAGTCGAAGCTGGAGGCTCCAAGTACGGCATCATCACCATGCGAGGCCTGACGACCCCTGAACTCCGGGTATACCCGCACAAAAGCCTCTACGTCCCTAATCGGAAGGTGAATTCTGTGTGCTGGGCTTCACTGAATCACTTGGATTCCCACCTTCTGCTGTGCTTCGTGGGACTCGCAGATACTCCCAGTTGTGCTGTGCTGCTCCCAGCGTCGCTGTTCATAGGTAGCTACCCAGGAATACGTCGGCCAGGCATGCTCTGCAGTTTCCAGATCCCTGATGCCTGGTCCTGTGCCTGGTCCCTGAACATCCACGCATATCACTGCTTCAGTACAGGCTTGTCTCAGCAGGTCCTGTTGACGAACGTGGTGACGGGACATCAGCAGTCATTTGGTACTAGCAGTGATGTTTTGGCCCAGCAGTTTGCAATCATGACTCCTTTGCTGTTTAATGGCTGTCGCTCTGGGGAGGTCTTTGGCATTGATCTGCGCTGTGGAAATCAAGGCAGGGGGTGGAAGGCCATTTGCCTATCCCATGATTCAGCAGTGACCTCTCTGCAAATCCTCCAAGAAGGGCAATGCCTGGTGGCATCAGACATGACTGGAACTATCAAGCTGTGGGACTTGAGGGCCACTAAATGTGTAACACAGTACGAAGGTCATGTGAATAACTCCGCCTACCTGCCCCTGCATGTGAACGAGGAAGAAGGAGTCGTGGCGGCCGTGGGCCAGGACTGCTACACGAGAATCTGGAGCCTCCGTCATGGCCACTTGCTCACAACCATACCCTCCCCATACCCCGCCTCGGAGGATGACATTCCCAGTGTGGCCTTCTCTTCTCGCCTCGGGGGTTTCCGAGGAGCACCAGGGCTGCTCATGGCTGTCCGGGAGGACCTTTATTGTTTCTCCTACGGTTAATTCTTCAGGGTGCAGCCCGGAGGAACGTGGATTTGACTTAAAGAAGTAAAGAATATCGTATTATCGTTTCTATGAGTGCATTTTAAGAGATGTTCGATGTTTGTAGATCCCATCCATCCGGCTGCCAGGGGTAAGATGCTGTTTTATGTGAAGATAGTTCTGTAAAGTTGTTTCAGTTAAACTGTGGGCTTAGAGAGCGTGAAACTGTTTCCCTTTTCTTGTTAAATACCTTAGAATAGTTATTCCTCCCCCCCCCTTTTTTTTTTTTTAACAAAAAATACTTTTCTAAGGACTGAAGATTGGCAAAAACTAAAATAAATTAAAACTGCTTCTTTCACCAGAAGCCCTTTAGAGAAGCATAACAATGCACTGGTGAGACTGTTTGACTAGTCCTACCTGGGTTTCAGAAATACATGCATCATCTGTACTTGAAGAGGCCAGTGGGAGAAGAGAGGAGGGGGAGGTCATTTACCTGAGTCTCTACAGAAGTTTTTAAGGCTACATTTTGGAATCATTAAACTTGGCCTTCTCAAACTCAATAGCAGATCTCTGAGATTTTCCTTTTATTATTTTCCGTAGGCAATGGAAGGAAAGGTAGATCTTTTTAAATAATAGAAGTGTTAAACAGTCCTTAACGTGCTTTTGTGGAGGTACCTTCCAGAATGTCAGGTACAGAAGCTCCGGTTTCTATTATTGTGACTTGAGTGTCAGATTCAAGGGCTAAGTGTCAAAGATAATTGATTGTGACTCTTTGTAATCTAGGAATGGCAGGGCAGTTTGTGAGATGGTTATTCAAAGTGTTAAAGAGCTTGTTTTTCTACCAAAAAATAAGCTAGAAAAAAAAAAAGCAAAACAAAGAAACGTGTAATAAAGTTAGTGGCTCCTTCTTAATAGCCAAAGCCTGGAAATGATCTGACTTTACAATATGCTAAAATTGATAAATTGTGCTGTAATCACACAATTGGGTAAAGCATAATATAAAATAAGGCACAATTGCTCTATGAGACTGTGGATTAATCCCAACATGTTGATTGTTAATGTAGAGAGAAATGAGTACAAGCTGATTCAGATCTCAAGTTCAAAAGCAGTAGAAACTTATCTGTGGTGATTACAGTTTGAATAGTAGGTATCTCTGTGGAAGGAAGAAAGGGTATTGTTCATTTTGTTTTCCCTTTTTAGGATATTGTTTGGGAAGTAACATGGGGAAACTTTAAAAATGCAGTTTTCTTTTTCTTGATCCTTGATACATACATATTTTATATGTCTACACACTTCACATTTTATATGATACCTCAAAAATGAAAATATGAAAACAGGACACTTGTAGTTGGTCAGGCAAGGGAATGATGATGGCCTGGACCTGAATATGAGAAGTAGAAATAATCAGAAAAATCAGAAATGATTGCATTGGAAGATCATTCGAAGGTAGTATTAGTAAGACTTGCTGATGAGAGTAATCTAGGAAGTGAAAGACAGCATAAAGATTGCAGCTTTTTTGTTAACTTTAGGACTGGTGGATGGTGATGTCATTTACTAAAATGGAGAGGATTTGAGGTGAAAAAATTTTAGGTGAAGGGAATAATGCTGAGTTTTAGGCAACTATTAAAACGTCCAATTCACTAGATAGGAGGTGATGTCAGGACATAGATGAGGTTAATGTAATAATTACATATTGATAGAGGAATAGGTCAATAGAGAAGATACAAAAGAGTGGTTAGGTGCATAGATTTTTGAAATCAGTTTAATTGGTTTTTGGTACTTGATGTGTGACAGGAGAAATTGTGTAAGCTGTACTTGTGTGACAGGAGAAATTGTGTAAGCTGTACTTGTTATCATTTCTTCTTTGTAAAATGTCTTAGATAATAAAATTAAATCATAAAGTAGATACTGGTTTAAAGGATGTATACATTGTCCCTTTTACATTGTAAGCACTGAATAAGAACTAGCTGCAGATGTAATTTTTTAAAAAAGTCCAAAAGCAGCTATGGGCAGTTGACAAAAGAAAACGTAATGACTACATAACTTGCAAAAGTGTTTACCCTCCCTTGCATGTAAAATAAATGCAAATAAAGCAATGATTATATATTGTTTTCATTCATTGGTCTAGTACAATTTGTTTGTTTATAGCAGCTTTATTTATAATGGCCAAAAACCATGGCCAAAAACCAGAAACAAACAAGATGTTCCTCAAAAAGTGATGGATAAACAGACTAGTGTACATACTTATATGATGGAATATTACTTAGCAATGAAAATAAATGAGCTATTAAGCTGCAAAAAGACATGGAGGAATCATAAGTACTTATGAAGAAGCCAGTCTCAAATGCTATATATGTATAATTCCAACTATATGGCAGTCTGGAAAAGACAAAACTAGAGATGGTTAAAAATATCAGTGGTTTCCCAGAGTTCAGCAGGAGGGGAAAGAGGTCAATAGATGCAGTGCAGGCATTTTTAGGGTAGTGAAAGTATTCTGCATGATAGATACTGTAATGATGGATGGATGACATTATGCAGTGTCAAAGCTCAGAACTGTACAACACCACAAAGAATGAACCCTAATGTAAGTTATAGGCGTCACTTAATTATAATGATCAATATTGGTTCATCAGTTGTAACAAACGTGCTACACTAATGCAAGATGTTAATAATAGGGTAATTTGCAGAGTAGAGAAGTGGTATATGCCCAGTTTTTATATTGTCTGTACTATCTCTTCAATTTCATGTTAACACTTCTCTAAAATAGTCTATTAATTATTTTTTAAAATAAGTTATGATCATAGAAACGAAAACAATGTGGAACAGGTTGTTCTTGCATTGGATGACGTGTAAACTTGAAAAATCCATCAATAAACATCACTGAGACTGACAATGTCCATGAATAAGATAAACCTTCCCTTCAGGCTGCATGCAGGCAGAATCAAGTTCAGATCCTGTTAGCTAATGATGATGGTGATAAAAGACTTAAAATTAAGGCATTAAGGCCTATTATTATTACTTTTTTTGGAGACAGTATCTTGTTCTGTCACCCAGGCTGGAGAGCAGTGGCATGATTTCAGCTCACTGCAACCTCCACCTGCTGATTCAAGCGATGCTCCTGCCTCAGCCTCCTGAGTAGCTGGGATTACAGACAGGCACCATTATACCTGGCTAATTTTTTAATTTTTATTAGAGATGGGGTTTCACCGTGTTGGCCAGGCTGGTCTCAAACTCTTGACCTCAGGTGATCCATCCACCTCGACCTCCCAAAGTGCTGGGATTACAGGTGGGAGCCACCGCGCCCTGCCTAATTTTTGTATTTTTTAGTAGAGACAGGGTTTCACCATGTTGACCAGGCTGGTCTTGAACTCCTGACCTCAAAAGATCCACCTGCATAGGCCTCCCAAAATGTTGGGATTACAGGCGTGAGCCATTAAGGCCTATTACTATGCAATGCCTTGAAATCTGGTGAAATCAAGAGGAAATCTGGTGGCCTAATGAGTATTTTTCCTTCCCACTCTGCTCCCACAGATAAAGTGTCCTAGCCTATTAACCATTTCTAGTAAGGGGACTAGGCACAGTGCCTCCTTGTTTCTGACAAGCAGGTTTATGTTGCTGTTGCTGCGAGCCCATGGAATTATTCAAAGAAGCCAATCCCGTTCTCGCACAGCAAACAAGGAGCCACCTTACAACTACAAAGCCTATCTCCCTGATTGTTTGCTTTGTTCTCAAATGCAAACCTGTGTGACCCTGTGCAATGTCCTCCCTCAAGCTGTGAGTATATGTGACTAATAAATTGCTACCAATCTCATCTGTCCAGGGTCCAGCCATCTCCATAACCCTAGAGTTAGAATTCCTCCCCTACCAATGGGATGACTAAGAAGAAATTAAAACAGATGGGTCTTATTTATCAGTAAAACAATCATTCCAGAAACTGGAACCCCTAATGGACTTAGGCTACTCAAAATTTCTTACAGGAACTGGAGAGACGTCACAGAAATCTGCTGATGCATACCATGGACACCTGCCAGCTGGTAGAATTGAAATTGAGTTTGTCACAGGTAGTAGTGGCTACATAACTCTGGTAAAGTCCTCAGACAGGTGAGGACATGCAACTTAGCTCCAGAAAGTGTTCAATATATCATAGGAATCTCCCTAGTGTGCATATTTGGATGAATGAGATTCAGTCATAAAGGCTACTTGCAGAGTGTCTCTCTGGTGTGTGTCAGGTTTTATTTCATTCCTTGCATTTCTGAAGTCTTTCTCCAGTGTGAACTTTCTGGTTCCAAATAAAGTTAAGTCTTTGACTGAAGGCTTTCCCCAAATTCATTTTATATATAATGCCTATCTGGATTGTGAATTTTCTGCTGCTGAATCACAGCAGACATTTGGTTGAAGCTTTTCCCACGTAAGGCTTTTCTCTGTAGTAAACTTTTTGGTGTCAGATGAGGTTAGACTTTTTACTAAACCATTTCCAACATCTGCTTTACTCATAAGACCTTGCTGCATTCTCTAGTGTTGAAGGAGGCTTAGAGATATGGTTAGAGAATTCCCCACATTCACTTCATTAATTAAGCTTTTCTTCATTATGGATAGTTTGATCTTAAAATTCCAAATTTGCTGCATTCTTAATGCCCTTTCGAATTCTTCAATGTGAACTTTCCAGTGCTTAGTAGGTGTGGGTTTGCAGATAACTGATGTCTCCCATTTGCTACGCTTAAAAGGCCTTTCTCTAGTCCTCTCTCAGTCCCTGCGCTCTTTTCTTATTAAGGGCTTCTCCCCGCTATGTAGTTTCCAGTGTTGGTAAAGGTTTGCTCTGAACCAGAAGCCTCTCTCATGTACACAATATCTTTCAAACTGGACAACACATTGCACTGGAGTGGGCCTTCTGGGTAGACATTCCTGTCGTGGAAGCCTTGACACGTGATACTCCATGTACAAAAACATTGTGTTCAAAAGGTTTTGTGTTGAGTGGAGTTGAAGCCCTGGCTAAGGAAATTCCCACAGTTGTTTTGTGTATAAGAGGTTTCTCCAGTGTGAACTCTCACCTGTATGATAAAGTTGTATTTATGATTAAGTACTTTTCTACATTTGCTGTTTTCATAAGGATTTTATTCCATATATATTCTCTGGTGCTTAACAAGTATTTATTGTGATTAAAGGCTTTCCGATACTCAATACTTCTGTAGTACCTTTGTCCAATGTAAAAGGCCTCCTCCCAGCTGGTGCTCCTGTATTGCACCCCTTCCCCACTGTGAGTGACCTGATGCTTGAGAAGACCTGAGCTGGTCAGAAAATCCTCCTTACCCTTCCTATATCTGAAGGACTTTTGTGACAGGTGGACTCTGCAGTTCTTCAAAACTCAGTCCCTGCGCTCTTTTCTTGTTAAGGGCTTCTCCCCACTATGTAGTTTCCAGTGTTGGTAAAGGTTTGCTCTGAACCGGAAGCCTCTCATGTACACAATGTCTTTCAAACTGGACCACACATGGCACTGGAGTGGGCCTTCTGGGTAGACATTCCTGTCGTGGAAGCCTTGACATGTGATACTCCATGTACAAAAACACTGTGTTCAAAAGGTGCTTCCTTAGGCTTTACTCTGCAAACAAGCAGGTCAGGCTCTCTCCAAGCGCTTTTTGCCACGGCTGAAATCCTGTCCACATAATCAGGCACTATATTAGTCTTATAGAGGTTCCATAGCAAAATACCACAGACTTGGTGGCTTAAGCAATAGACATTTATTTTTTCACAGCTTTGGAGCCTGGAAATCCAAGATTGAGTTGTCAGCAAGTTTGGTTTCTCCTGAGACCTATCTCATTGTCTTACAGACAACTCCCTTCTTGCTGTGTGCTCACGTGGCTTTTCTGTGTGTGTCCAATCCTGGGGTCTCTTCCCCTTTATATAAGGATACCAGTCCTATTGAATTTAGACCCCACCCTTAAGACCTCATTTAACCTTAAGTAACTCTTTAAAGGCTGTTTCCAAATACAGTCACATTGGGGGCTTCAATATATGAATCTGTTGGGGACACAATTCTGTCCATAATACACACATAGGACTCTCCTAACCACTACAGTTGGATAATTGCTAATATGCATGGTTCCTAAGTGCTTATGCAGTTATATGAACCTAAGTTGTAAGAGCCAGAATGACTGCCACCACCTTTTTTTTTTTTTTTTAAGGTAGAATTTGCTTGTAAATGGGAAAGGGAAAAAGTGCCCCCATACACAGTTGTGAGGAAAGTAAAATTTAAATACTCCTAGAGGTTGGTTTAGCAAGAGCTAGCAAAATTTTAGAACTTTGCATAATTTTAAAATTAAAGTAATTTCATTTCTAGGAATTTGCCCCAAATTAATAGACATACAGAGATATTTGTTTATTTTCTACTATTTTCCTATATACCACATGTAATTTGATACATAAACTATATAGAAGAATACATTTAGATAGGAAAATATACATTTCATATATGCCATTCTGACATATAATCATTTGCAATTTATCAATATTATAAGAGCTTGAGGGGAAAGAAAGAACTAATATGTTAAATGTAATATTGTGATATGCCCTAAGATGTCTTCACATGAAAAAAAAATTGCTTTTTGGGGGGAAAAACTTGAGGGGGGCTTTTTTTTTTTAAGCAAGTGAACTGGTAATTATGGCCAAATTGAGTCTGAAGATCAACTGAAATAGCCATCCTTTGGTTTCAGAAAACATTATCAAGGTAGTTACAAGGACGTATGATAACTACCTACCTAATTTAAGAATGATGATTTTGAATATAGATACTATGGAGTAAGATGCAAAATGTAATATAAATTGGGTTTATCTTCAGTCAAACATTTTTTTTTTTGAGGGATTAGAGAAAACATTCTCCTAAAGATTTAGACTGTAGAGCTGCTTTTCCCCACATGCTTTTATTTATACAGAACAACATTGATTTCACTGATTTGAAAACTATTGGAATCGCCTTGTCCATACCAAAAAAAACAAACCAAGAAAAAAAACAAAACCCAAAATCCAAACCCAAAACAATCCCTCTCTAAATGACCACATGCTGTGAGTGAGGGAGGGAGTTTTCCCTAGAGGAAATGGCCTTCCCACTGTCCTTCCTGTTGTGGAGAGAATAGTGGTTTCAGGAAAATAAAGAGAAAAAAAAAATCTTTCCACTATTGGGGGCCAAAAGGTTGAGAGACTTTGTGGTGAATGTACCTAGAGATTTTCCTTAGCTAAGTGTGGGAGTAATAACTAGTTCTATGACACATGGAAATAATCAGGAGATTTTCAAGACCCTCAGACTAGGTCAAGGTTCTTTGAGTTCAAATAGATACCACTGCTGTTGCCAGTGAAATACCTTCTCTTCCTGATTTTAAGGTCAATTACTCCTGCGTGATGGAGACTCATTTCCTTGCCTGCTCTCATTGGTGTGTTGGTCAATGTTTAATAGCCAACTCTGGGGGTATGGGCAGGGAGCCCTGATTGGTAGCATTTGCAGTTTTCATGGTGTAAGTATTCCCACTTTGGACAATTTCAAGCTATTAATGTGATGCTACATGTTGAGATGAGTTGTACATCGTTGGCTCTGCAGCCAGTAGTAAACTGTCTCTTGGCATGAGAAGCCTGAAGTGACAGGGCAGTGCTAGACCTTAACATTGAATGGGAAAATGGCTGTGCCCCATTGCAGGTGTATTTTCTTTTGGATAATCATAATCACTAAATCATGATTTCCCACAGAATTAAGTTTGCAAGGATAAGAATCACAGATTCTCCAAATGAGTCACAGGAAGTGATGGTAAGCTGAGTGTCTCCTACTGCCACCCTTTGGTTCCTGGGCCTAGATATTATACCTATTGGGTAGAAAACCATATGATATTTATTGAGACATACATACCATATGATATTTATTGATTTAGGATGTATATTGCATTCTGGAAGATGATTCTTTATTCTTGCAGTGTTGTATCTCTAAGCCAGTCTTAAAGGTCATTCCATTGATCTATCTTGCCATCAGTTTATTTGTTAGAATGTTCCCCTAGGCTATTAAACATTAGACAGGTTGTAGGCCAAGCTTGTCCAACCTGTGACCTGTGGGCTGCATGTGACCCAGGATGGCTTTGAATGCAGCCCAACACAAATTTGTAAACTTTTAAAAATATTATTATTATTATTATTATTTTTTGCTCATCATCTATCTTTAGTGTATCTCATTCTCATTCACCATGGGTGAAAATGTAACAGTTTTACAGTTATGGCATGTTTGGGGATGTTATTGTTTTTATTTTCTAGGACCACTCCTGGCATCCACTGTTTTGGGTCCTGTGTCTCAGCATGAGACTCAGAGTTACATGCAAGATTTTTCTTGGGGAGTGATACTAGTTTATTAAGGCTGTGATAAGTTATTGGCTTAAAGCAACAGAAATTTATTCTATCACAATTCTGGAGGCTGGACATCTGAAATCACATGTCAGCTGGCTCACACTCCATCTGAAGGCTCTAGAAGAGGATTCTTCCTTGACTCTTTCAGCTTCTGGTGGTTTCTTGCATTCTTTGGTTTGTGGCATTACCCTCACTTTAACTCATCATTGGGAATAAGATGCCTGGAGTAAACTTGGGCACTGCATGTTAATACCTTTTGGCTTACTACAATGACCAGAGAGGGACTTAGTTGTGACTTACCAGCAGCAAATAGCAGTATACACATACACACTACACACATATATATCTATATATGTATATATACACAGATATACATACATATTACTATACATATATCCAAACATATATGCATCATCTAAATTATCTATACATACATATCATATGATGCTATTTATTTATTCATATATATTTTTATATATGTATATATAGAGAGTAATGTATGATATTTATTCTGAAGAATTGGCTTATATGATTTTGGGGGCTGGCAAATCTGAGCTCCATAGGATAAAACAGCAAGCTGAAAACTCAGGCAAAATTTAAACTTGCAGTCAGTCTTGAGTTTGAATTTTATAGGTCAGGCCAGCAGGCTGAAAACAGGCAGAATTTCTATGTTATAGTCTTGAGGCCAAGTTCCTCCTCTGAAAAAACAGTTTTTCCTATTAAAGTCTTCAACTGATTGGATAAGGCCCATTCATATTATGCAGGGTAATCTGCCTTATTAAAGTCTAGTGATTATAAATATAAAATACCTTCCAGCAACATGTAAGAAATGTTGGTAACCAAACAACTGGGCACCCGTAGACTAGCCAAATTGATATTTAAAATTAACTCATTACAGTATTTGTCACTTGGTGGTAAGAGATAGGATTCTATTTATTTTTTTAAAAAGTTTTCATATTTTTTTTTCTAGAGTTTTTAAAAAATGTGCACACACTAATTTCTAATATTAAAAGGTCAATAAGCATTATATTATTAAAATATGAATGTATTTGCCAAAATGTCTTAAAGTAGAAGAAAACAATGTTGTAGAAATGAATGAAATATCAGTATCTGCAGAAAAACAAGCATACCAAGTATCAACTGATTTTTAAGTTGAAGTAGTATTTTCATGTAGACCAGAAACTAGACTTGTTCCCACGATTTTCAGTAATAAATCAAGTATGATGTGATGTTCTTTGAGTTGCTGCTGGCCTTCTGAAGAATATTTCTCTCTTTGTTAAAATGGGGATAAAAATTATATTGCCTTCTCTTAATAGAAAGCAGTGTAAGTTAGCCAATGATTCCAAATGGTGCAGGTTATTATTAGACTGTTTCCATAATCTGTTCCATTTTTTATCCATTCTAAAATGATGTGCTACTTTTCCCTCAAAAGAGTTGTTAAAAATCAGGAACAGATTAAAGCCTGGGAAGCTCTTATTCCCACCAACTCACTTCCCATCAGTTATATTATGGAGAACTTAGCCTTGGTAGGGTGTGTACACTGTTTCATGAAAGAACTCTGAAATCTAGTAAGGTCATTTTATGGCCATTCTCAGGGTTACAAAAATATGACATAATAAAAGGAAACTATATGGCTCTCCTCTCAGGAAGAATGACAACCTTAGGCACTTTATAATGATGTGCCTCATCACAAGCTTTACTATCATCTTTAAGGCCTATATAAGCTTTTAGTTAGTTGTACTAGCATGTGCTTTTAGGTGTTTGATCAACTAATAAATTTTTATGCTGTCCTTCCACTCGATTATATTACCTTCAGGTAAAATGTTCTCTGATTGCTCTTGGAGTACGGTCTTCATGCTTTTGAACAACACTCAGTCCTAACAACTTGATGCTCTTCTTCACATTGACTGGCAAATTCCTCACATGGAACAGCAATAATTCTGAACAAGAATTTTCTACTAGGAACAGTGGCTCATTACTGTAATCCCAGCTCTTTGGAAGGTCCAGGTGGGTGGATTGATTGAGCCCAGCTTCTCCAGACTAGCCTGGGAAACATCAAAAGCATTAGCTGAGCAAGGTGGTGTGCCTCTGTAGTCCTAGCTACTTGGGAGGTTAAGGTGGGAGGATCACCTGAGTTTGTGAGGTAGAGGATGCAGTGAGCTAACAGCACTGTGCTCCTCCCTGGGCGACGCAGTGAAACTGTGTCTCAAAATAAATAAATAAATAATAAAAAGGAAAAGAAATAATTTTCCATAAGTCCTTTAATCCTTTCATATTACCTCTTTTTTCTTTTCTCCAGCCTCCTTAGGCAATAGAGTCTCTGGGATAGGTCAAGTTGAAAAGAACATTGCCAACACTGGCTTTTAATCCTATAATGGAGAGGGAAGCCATTGAAAAAAGAAATGATTAGGCTTGCTTTCTTCTTTTCTTTTCTTTTTTATTTTCAAGACAGAGAGTCTTGCTCTGTCGCCAGGCTGGAGTGCAGTGGCGCAATCTCGGCTCACTACAATCTCTGTCTCCCTGGTTCAAGTGATTGTCCTGCTTAAGCCACCCGAGTAGCTGGCATTACAGGCACCCGCCACCATCCCTGGCTAATTTTGGTATTTTTAGTGGAGATGGGATTTTACCATGTTGGCCAGGCTGGTCTCGATCCCCTGACCTCAAGTGATCCACCCACCTCGGCCTCCCAAAGTTTCTAGGATTACAGGCGTGAGCCACTACGCCTGGCCAGAAAAGAGTAGTCTTTCTTTGAAATTCTTCTTAGATAATATAGCTGAACACAAAAAGTTCTCTTGACGTTGTTGATATTATAGTCACAGTTTCCCTAGTGATTTATATTATATCTATTTATTCAGATAACATTTATTTGTTCTGCCTACCTATTATATTTAAAATGTTAGTTATTTACACTTCACTGCAATCACACTTTTTGGAAAACTTATTTTTGATGCAAAAATGAATTTTTAGGTTTTTTTAGTCATATGCTAATATGTGTTCTTTCCTTATTTATTTGTGCTGGAGTGGACTAGTTCAAAGTGTAAACTCTTAGAATACAGAAGCCATGATTGTAGGAAATCTCACCCCAGGTCATAATGGCCCTGCACAGTTCTTAGTAATGCAAGAAGGCTAAGATGCTAATAATGGATTCAAGTGCAAATTAGCTGCAGCAATAGTAAAACCTCCTGCGATAGAAGACCATTATCATTTGAAGCCAAAGTAGTTTTGTGATGCTGCAGGAAGGTATAGCAAAATCAGCTTGCTGTTGTAAATCTCTTTTGCCTTACCTCTCAATAACTTGTCATGTGCCCTACTAACTACAGGACCCACAGCTTTGCATGCTACTTAGAGTGTGTTTCTGTGAGTCATATATTGCATTTGACATGTTATGTTATATACGTTTTAATATATAAATCCACAGGCCCTATGGATTTCATAGGCATTAGAAATAATTTTTAAGAAATAATTTAAGCCTTTGATTCTTTTTTTTTTTTTTTTTTGAGACAGAGTTTCGCTCTTGTTGCCCATGCTGGAGTGCAATGGCGCGATCTCGGCTCACCACAACCTCTGCCTCCCAGGTTCAAGTTATTCTCCTGCCTCAGCCTCCCTAGTAGCTGGGATTACAGGCATGTGCTACCACGCCCGGCTAATTTTGTATTTTTAGTAGAGACAGAGTTTCTCCATGTTGGTTAGGCTGGTCTCAAACTCCCGACCTCAGGTGATCCACCTGTCTTGGCCTCCCAAAGTGCTGGGATTACAGGTGTGAGCCACCGCACCCAGCCAGGCCTTTGATTCTTAACCATGATATGACATCCTCATGTGTCATAGAGAGTAATACTGTTTGTTACAATAAATTAGTACTTCTGGAACAATTTACTTTCTTAGGTATTAGAGTAAATTCAAAGTTATCTTTGAAATAGTGATATGATCACTCATTATGCTATCTTTCAATAGAAAAGAAAAATATGCAATGACAGCATTTCAGGAATTAAAAAAACTTGTATAAATTATATTCAAGCAATTATGCTAAGGAAGGAAATATTATTTGTTACATATACTATGCTGGATACAGTTTGGAAAACTCAGATCTTGTCTAGTATCTTCCCTTTTGGGAGAATAAACAGAGGCTTAAAATAGTTAAAAAAAAATCAAGAAGTGGCACCTAAGAAAAATTAGAACCTATGCCTGCTGATTCCCCATTACCATCATGAAAGCCTAGACAAATTATTCTGAAAACAGAAGAACGGAGATAAACATGCAGCATATTTGATGATCCACTTCCTCTGTAAAACTCCTCATAGTCTTAAAAGAAAGGATGAAAAAGAATCCTATGTGGAAAGCAGTTTTGAAAAGCAATTGTTAGGCCAGGCGCAATGGCTCATGCCTGTAATCCCAGCACTTTGGGAGGGCGAGGCAGGCGGATCATTTGAGGTCAGGAGTTTCAGACCATCCTGACCAACACAGTGAAACCCCGTCTCTA
>NW_012099499.1:388028-390230 GCF_000951045.1 Mandrillus leucophaeus | reverse complement strand
AAAAGTAAGAAAAAAGAAAAGCAATTGTTATCTATTTGTAATCTGAAATATTGAAAGAACTTGATGTGTAAGAGTTACCCAGAATGTATAATAATATCAGGTATTCACAAATGGCTCCTATTCCTTCTATGGGTTCAATAAATAAGAACTCTTGTTCCTGAAGTCTGGTACCCAGGGAGCAAAGATTAAAATGTGAGCTTAGACTTAAGTGTAACTAAATTAGTCTCGTGGAAATTTTCATAAAAGGAAATTCTCATTTGCTTTTATAAGTGTTTCCTTTGATTTTAGATATCGCTTATAACTGCTTAATAACATATCAATATTTTAATATTAAGCATTTGGTTAGTTCCATCAAGTAACATATCACTGTATTGATTGAAGAACATCTCATTATGCTGGTTTCAAAGGTTTTGGATAGAGGAGCTTTATGATTTGTTATGTAGGCCATTGTTGAATTGTTCTGACTAGAATTTAATAGAGATTATAAACACAATGATTAAGTCAAGATTAATGTTTCAATACAGTTGATGAAGTCTGAAGAGAAATTCAACACGCATCAAAGTTATTTTAGACATTATTAAGGAAAACATTTTTTGATGGTGACATTTTAAGTTAATAAAAAAGGAAAATAAAAATCTTTTATTTTTAATTCATATGTAATTTAAAACATGTCTTTACTGATTATATACTGTGAACAAGGCTGTTGTGCTAAGTGTGGTAAGTTATTCAAAAATTATTGGAGAATAAATCCTTACCTAACCCCCACAAAGGGAAATTCAAAACACTGAAATATAAATTGAATTGAAAGTTGATGCTACCACAGTATTTAACAAATATATGAAAAGAGAATTGTGATCAGTCCTATTCCCACTACAATAATGTACCTTAAACAAGAATTCACATCTTTAATAAATACCCCAATTTTGACTTTTCCCCACTGAAATGTGATCACACTGTGCTAAGGTAGTGTTCTTCCTAATTGTGGTATAAATAAACAGCCTTGTATTATCAACATACTTTTTGGTAACATTTTGGAGAGTGAGCATTCCTCAAAATTAGTTTTTATGAGGATTTTAATAAGGTTAAAACAGTGATAAAAGTTACCCAATGGAACACATTTTAACACAAAATTTTTAAAAAGTTATTTATTTATTTTAAACATAGTGTAATGACACTCCCCACCCCAAAAGGGCAGCTCTGAGATATCATTAAAAAATGTAGTGGACACTTTTCCGTTTTAACTTGAGAATTAAGATTTTATCTACACTTGGTAGAGTCCTGTTTGCTAATTGTCACACGAACCTATTTTCTTGCACACGTTATTACTAAATAACATTATCTAGCTTAAAATGCCAGGAAAGGCAACTTTTTGCAGCAGTACAAAGGTCAGCAATGAGATTAACATTTTAGCTTTTATTTTGTCAGTCAAATCCTGCAAATTCCTGGATCTTTTGAGTAAGTAGAACCTTGCATGTGTATCCTGAGGATAAAAATCAATTCCACATGCCTAGCATATAAACGACCAACTTTGGATGCAAAACACATCAAGTGAAGGCTTCAAAAGGTGTAATTTAAAGAGCATTTTTAGCTTCCTAATTACTTTATTGAACTTTTTACTTCCTTCTTAAGTAAAGATTGTTTCTTGTTACAAATGGATTTCATTAGGAGATGTGTCCTTTTTACCTCTGTTCTTGGTGAAAACAGGCTATTCTGAGTAAATTGGCAGGAAAGAGAATATGGAAAACTGTTGTATTGGTGAGTGAGTCAAGACCTTGGCTTTATATATTTGATTTACATTAATACTTCAAAACAGTACAAGAACCTTTAATCCTCTGTTTAGGTTATCATTAATTACACAAATTCTACTTTAGCACAGCTGTTTATGATAGTTCATAATTACTGCATTCCAGTGTATTTTTCCTTCTGGCTTATTGCTAATTTAAAATTGTCATACATTCTTTTTTTTTTTTTTTTTACAAGACCACTATTTTATTTAAATTGGTTTGTCAGAAGTCATCTATGGAATAATGATATGATTCACTATTTTCATCTATGATAAAGTCCAATTTAACAATAAGTAAACTATGGTATTTACACCTTTAACATTTTTTTAAAATTTACTTTAAGTTCTAGGGTACATGTGCACAACGTGCAGGTTTGTTACATATGTATACATGTGCCATGTTGGTGTGCTGCACCCAT
>NW_012099499.1:381902-385788 GCF_000951045.1 Mandrillus leucophaeus | reverse complement strand
CACGAGGTCAGGAGATGGAGACCATCCTGGCCAACATGGTGAAACCCCATCTCTACTAAAGGTACAAAAATTAGCCTGGTGTGGTGGCACGTGCCTATAGTACCAGCTACTTGGGAGGCTGAGGCAGGAGAATCACTTGAACCCGGGAGGTGGAGGTTGCAGTCAGGTGAGATTATGCCACTGCACTACAGCCTGAACAGAGCCAGACTCCCTCTCAGAAACAAAGAAGAAAGAAAGAAAAGGCCGGACACGGTGGCTCGCGCTTGTAAACCCAGCATTTGGGAGGCCGAGGTGGGCAGATCACAAGGTCAGGAGATCGAGACCATCTTGGCTAACACGGTGAAAATCCGTTTCTACTAAAAACACACAAAAAATTAGCCGGGCGTGGTGGCGGGCACCTGTAGTCCCAGCTACTCCGGAGGCCGAGGCAGGAGAATTTCGTGAACTCCGGAGGCGGAGCTTGCAGTGGGTCAAGATTTTAATGATTTCCCTTTTGACTTAAAATTTTTAAAATCCTTAAAAACTCTTATAGGCCTGCTTGAACTGGCTCTTGACCTCTTGTTTAAATTTATCTTGTAGTCCTCATTTCCTCATCATTTTATTGCAGTATAATTGGCATATAATAAATATACATATTTAAATCTTACAATGTGATAAGTTTTCACAAAAGTATACAGCTGTGAAACTATCATCACCATCAAGGTAATACACTTCTACCTCACTCTCTAGAGCTTCCTAATTTTTTGTTGTAATTCCTCCCTCCCAACCTTCTTCTTTCCCTTCCCTGGGCAACCAGTGATCAGTCTCCTGTCACTCTGATTTAGTTTGTACCTTGCGGAATTTTATAAATATGGAATAAAAAAGTTTGATCTGGGATTCTACAGGCAAGGAATGGACCAATAGAACTATTTAGCTCTGAACAAGTGTTATCCTTCAAGAAAAAGGACGAATGTTCCAGGAGGATTACTGCTTTCACCACAGGCCCAGAAAGCACAAGCTCAAGGATCAGGGCTGCCATGCCCTTAGTCCCAGAGGCTGGGCCCACTTCCTCCAACCAGAGGTCAGGTTTACTGTCCAGGGCTAAGTGTGGGGGCTGCCTCCCAGTGCACTCAGAGGATACAGTATCAGTCACAGATTATTCTCACACCTTGAAATCTGCTGGAATTTGCCCTGTTACATTTGAGACTTGCTTGAGACTCATCACTCCTCTTTTCCTTGCAATTTCAAATGGGAATGTCTATCCTACACCTGTTCCACCATTATATTTTGGAGGCAGATAATTTGTCAGGCTCCACAGGTTCACAGAGTAGAGAGAAATTTTGCCCCGGAACAAATCATACTCCAAGTCTAACTTGTACTTGACTTAGGTAACAGATGAGATTTTGAACTTAGAGTTAATGATAGCATGAAGCTCATAATACAAAACTAAAACACAAAATGAGAAAGGCAACAATTAGAGAGAGTCGCAGAAATTCCATTATTTCGCAAAGTAATAAAGAATATAAAATCAATTTGTTTAAAATGAGAAAAACGGTGACATAAAGAGGTAATAAGGCAATCATAAAAACAAAAATATCTTATGTGACTACAATAAAATAAAATTAATGACTAAATTCTTAAAACAAAGAAAACACACCTTTCAAGCTTTAGAAAGTACATTCCTATATATGCATGAGTGATAGAAGAATTTATAATAAAATTTGATAAAAAATATTTATATAAACAATAATTAAAATACCACATAACAAAATTCATGGAATAAATCAAAAGCAGCATTTGGAGGGAAATGCTTATTTTAGAGAAGAAATAACCAAATAATAAAGTGTTAAGCCTTCTAACTTATAACTTAGAGAAATAATAATAATAATAATTATCTATATATGTGAGACATGCCTCTCAATCAGTATGGCAAAAAATATAAATACAAAAGTAAAATGATTGGAAAGGTAAAAGAGACACTACTCACAACATTATTACTGTGTATTTGCATACCCCCGACTCTAAAACATCTTATTATTATTTTAGAAAGCTTATTAATATTTAATGAATAATTGTGCTTACATGTATCTAGGCATTAGCAATGGACATTCTTATAACATATCCATTAAAAATATACTGTCGATAATACATCAAAATTTAAAAGCACATCATACTCAGTTTCCTAAAAAGAAGGTGTCTAAGGCTTTAAATCAAAATGTAAAATGTATTTGAAAAACACTGAAGGTCTACATAAGCCATATTCAGAATAAAATGACAAAATAAGCTAATTTTTCCAAATGAATTTATGAATTTAATGAAATTCTAATCATCTCAAAAGGATGGTGGTTTTTAGTGAATCAGTATTTGATAAGTGATGCTGATGCAACTTTATCTAAATGGAAAATAAATAAGGAATCATAGATCGTGAGGTACTAAAAAATAAGACACATATTAAAGACAAATATGAAAAAGAGTAGTTATACAAACTTAAAAGAAAATATGAGAAAATAACTATGTTTTTTGCATTGGAAAAGATTTCTTAAACAAAACATTTAAAAACACAATTCCATAGGAATGAGCTGATAAAACACACAGTACTAAAATTAAAATTCTCTGTACAGCAACAGACATCCATAAAAAGAAGAGACAAGCTACATAATGGGAGGTGATATCTGTCATGAGTATACTAACATGGGATTAATAGCCACAATATATTTTAAGAAGAAACTTTCACAGAGGACAAAAGTAAATAAATAAGAAAGATCAACAATGGAAAAACAAAACAGGTAAGGGAAATGGGAAAGTGTCATAGGAAGAGAAACATTATCTCCTGTGAAAAAGATGCTTGGCCTAATATTTTGGGAGATGCAGTCACAAGATGCAGTGTAATGTCATTTCTCACACACAGATTGGCCAATGATACAAAAATTCTGATGATACCAAAAAAAGTATTCCTAACATTAATGGTAATAGCAAAATGCTGAAACAAATAGATAAATAAATATTGGTATATTTGAGACAATTGCATCCTATAGGGTAATAAAAAATATATGAACTAGAGCTATATGTGACTGCATAAATAATCTCACAAATTTATCTTTGAGAACTATTAGCAACTTATAAAATGGATACAGACAGTATGTCACTTTATATGAGATGAATGCACATGAAAAGTCTGTCTCTATAGCATACATTAATACAATTATATGTAGCAAAAGTGTAAAGAATGCAAGAGGATAATAATTATAAGTTCATTGTAATAATTACCTGTACAGGGGAGAAGGAAGAAAACAAAAGTTAAGACATAAAATGAGGGATAGAGGGGCTTCCGTTCTTTCTCTGGTTTCCAAGTGCCTATAATATTAAATGTTTTGAGGACTGCTGCTTTCCACAAAATTCCAATATCCGCTTCTTCCACAGAGTAAAATTTAAGCTAGTCATATGGCTAGACTACATTAGCCAATTCCTTGCAGTAAGGTGTAGACTTGTAACTTAGGCTTAGTCAATAGAATAATGTATATCAGTTTCTGTCCTAAGTATTAAGAATGCAGATATGTTCCTACATTCCTCATCTCCTTTCTTTTTCCAGTGGGATTTAATCAACATGTGATATTAACCCAACCTCAATACCAATTTTAGATGGAGATAGTGGAGACGCAAAATTAGGGAATTTGAGGACCTTCTGAATGATTGCAGGGAGAAGTCTATTATTTTACAATAGCTGCTTTGCAACAGTAATATTAGTAGTATCACAAGATGATGAAACAAACTTCTACCTTGTTTATATCATTAATTTTTGTGTCTATTTATTACAACTGTTTACTTTTAGCTAATATTAATTATGAATTTTACGTCTAAAATACTCTATTAATATAAAATGAGAAAGAGCTTAGTACATCTGCTATTC
>NW_012099499.1:378693-380802 GCF_000951045.1 Mandrillus leucophaeus | reverse complement strand
GATGATTCTAACAGAATTCCAGGAAGTTAAAACTCATGTCTTAGACTGCTTCTCCTTACACACCTGGCCACGGATGTGTGTTTTCTTTCTCTTAGTCTTTCCAACCTTTCTGAAAATGTGCTACTAACTGCAACCTAACAGGAAAATTTGCTGAGGAGTTAAGGAAAGTGTAGTTCCCAGATATCATCCTTATGATGTGGTAGAGAGTATGGAAGGCAACAGGAATGATGCTGCTGTAGCAACAGGAAATCTGTTACACAGAATTGGCCTATACCCATCTAGCTTCCATGTAGAGGAAACCTGCCTGCAAGTATATGTCACTGGAGTCATAAAGAGCTGAGACACAGAATTCTAATAATATTTTTCAGCGCTGTGACTCAGTCGTCTCTTAGATTACCAACTTATGTATACCAATTGGTCCTTTTATTTCATTAGTTGTTGTACATGTGTTGAGTTTCTGTCTGTAAAAACGAAGGGAGTCCCACATAATGCAAACAGAAATAGAACAGCGTAGTGGACTATGAATTTAATATCTTCTTCCTTTGAGTATGGGAGGATAGTGCCTAACAAATAAATGGTGTCTTTGTTAGCCAGAGCCACCAAAACAAAAAACCATAGACTTGGTGGCTAAAACAACAGAAATTTATTTTTGCACGTTCTGAAGTTCTAGAAGTTTGATATCAGGATGTCAGCATGGTTGAATTTTGATGAGGGCCATCTTCCTGACTTATAGACAGCTGACATCTCACTGTGTGTACACATGGCCTTTCTTCTGTGTATGTGTGAGGGAAGAAAGAGAGACAGCAAGCTCTGTTTTGTATCTTCTTATAAGGGCACTAATTCTATTATAATGGTGCCACCCTCATGAATTAATCTAAAACTAATTATCTCTCAAAGGTCCAGAGATGGTTAATTTTGTGTTTCAACTTGTCTTGGCCATGTGGTGCCCAGATAGTTGGTTAAACATTATTTCTGGTTGTGTTTCTTACAGTGTTTCCAGAAGAGATTAGCATTTGAATTGGCAGACTGAGTAAAGCAGATTGCCTTCCCCAATGTGGGTTGACATCATCAAATCTGTTGAGGGCCTGAAAAGAAGAAAAAGGTTGGGCAAGGTGGAATTTGCTCTCTCTGCCTGACTCCTGGAAGCTGAACATCAATCTTCTCTTGCACTTAGGTTGAACTTACATGATTGGCTTTCCTGGATCTCAGACCTTCAGACTCGGAGCGGAGTTCACCTGGAACTACACTACCAGCTCTTCTGGGTCTCCAGCTTGCAGATAGTAGCTTGTGGGGCTTCTCAGCCTTCATAATCACATGAGCCAATTTCTTATTCTCTATACATATATACTGCTATTGGTTCTGTTTTTCTGGAGAACTCTGACTAATGCAAGCCCTATCTCCAAATGTCATCATATTGGGTATTAGGGCTTCCACATATGAATTTTAGGGGACACAATTTCATTTATACCATTCCACCAATAGCCCTGCAAAATTTATGTTCTTCTCACATGCACAATACATTCATTCCATCCCCAAAGCCCTAAACGTCTTAACTCATTTCAGGATCAACTCTCAAATCTAGAGTCTAAGGTCTTATCTAAATAGCTCCACACCAGTTGAGTGAGACATGAAGTACAATTCATCCTGAGGAAAAAACTGCTTCCCCAGCTGTGAATCTGTGAAACCAGAACCTGTGAATTCCAAAATACCATGCTGGACAAGCAAAGAATAGACATTTCCATTCCAAAAGGGATAAATGGAAATAGGAAGAGGTGATGGCAGCCCAAGTAAGTCAAAACATAGTGAGAAAAATTCTTTTTCTTTTTCTTTTTCTTTTTTTTTTTTGAGACAGAGTCGCACTGTGTCGCCCAGGCTGGAGTGCAGTGGCACGATCTCAGCTCACTGCTACTTCCGCCTTCTGGGTTCAAGCAATTCTCCTGCCTCAGCCTCCTGAGTAGCTGGGATTACAGGTGCCCACTACCGTGTCCAGCTAATTTTTGTGTTTTTAGGGGAGATGGAGTTTCACCATATTGGCCCAGCTGGTTTCAAACTCCTGACCTCAAGTAATCCGCCCACCTCGGCCTCCCAAAGTGCTGGGATTACAGGTAT
>NW_012099499.1:371721-374028 GCF_000951045.1 Mandrillus leucophaeus | reverse complement strand
AATGTCATTTCTCACACACAGATTGGCCAATGATACAAAAATTCTGATGATACCAAAAAAAGTATTCCTAACATTAATGGTAATAGCAAAATGCTGAAACAAATAGATAAATAAATATTGGTATATTTGAGACAATTGCATCCTATAGGGTAATAAAAACTATATGAACTAGAGCTATATGTGACTGCATAAATAATCTCACAAATTTATCTTTGAGAACTATTAGCAACTTATAAAATGGATACAGACAGTATGTCACTTTATATGAGATGAATGCACATGAAAAGTCTGTCTCTATAGCATACATTAATACAATTATATGTAGCAAAAGTGTAAAGAATGCAAGAGGATAATAATTATAAGTTCATTGTAATAATTACCTGTACAGGGGAGAAGGAAGAAAACAAAAGTTAAGACATAAAATGAGGGATAGAGGGGCTTCCGTTCTTTCTCTGGTTTCCAAGTGCCTATAATATTAAATGTTTTGAGGACTGCTGCTTTCCACAAAATTCCAATATCCGCTTCTTCCACAGAGTAAAATTTAAGCTAGTCATATGGCTAGACTACATTAGCCAATTCCTTGCAGTAAGGTGTAGACTTGTAACTTAGGCTTAGTCAATAGAATAATGTATATCAGTTTCTGTCCTAAGTATTAAGAATGCAGATATGTTCCTACATTCCTCATCTCCTTTCTTTTTCCAGTGGGATTTAATCAACATGTGATATTAACCCAACCTCAATACCAATTTTAGATGGAGATAATGGAGACGCAAAATTAGGGAATTTGAGGACCTTCTGAATGATTGCAGGGAGAAGTCTATTATTTTACAATAGCTGCTTTGCAACAGTAATATTAGTAGTATCACAAGATGATGAAACAAACTTCTACCTTGTTTATATCATTAATTTTTGTGTCTATTTATTACAACTGTTTACTTTTAGCTAATATTAATTATGAATTTTACGTCTAAAATACTCTATTAATATAAAATGAGAAAGAGCTTAGTACATCTGCTATTCTATTCTCAATGTCTTAAGTAATTTAATGCATTAAACTTTAAAAATCCAAAATGTATAAAAAGAACATATAACAAAATAATTTTGTTTGTGATATGTACAGAATTTCTATAAAGTATATAAATGATTAAAATTTTTTATTAATTAGCCATGAAGGTGAAAACAAATTTTAAAGCCTACCAGAGATAAGAAACATAACTGATTTCTAATTTATCTGATATTTCTCTCCATTAATCTCTCAGTGAAATAAGAGATATAATTTTGTAAATTAAACTGAACATAATTGCTCTTTGTTAAAAATAAATGCTGACAGACTTTAGAAATTACTGCTTCCAATTAGCAGCATGTATTTTCATTGAACAATGCAATTTATTCTACCTTTTATAAAACTGTAAAAAGAATACTTAGCAACATTGTTTTCCCATGTTAGTCCAAAAACAGTGATGTAGATGTCTTGTTCCTCTAATATTACTTCTATACCTTTCTTTTGGAAATGTCCATGTTTCCATTATTTGTGACTTTATTGTCTGACTATCAAGAGGTCCCACCACCAATGCTGTAAATGTGGGGAACTGTCTAAGGCTGAGCCTAAACATAGTGGTTTTTTTCAGATGTGGGCAAATAATCTATGAAAAATTGATGTTTATTTCAGGAACTTTATATGAACACTGAAAGAAGGTGCTTTACTAATTAGTTGAGAACAGCTATAAGGAATGTATTGTATATATTGTATCCATCAGTATCCTTTCAGGAGAACAGAAGCTATTCTCATCTTTTTAAGCAGAACTGGCTGTAGGACAGGTTATTAGAGGTTTACATAGCCTTTGGAATAGCCCAAAGTAAAGGTTAAAGATGTCATTGCTAGGTCTCAGTAAAATTAGAAGTGCAGGATTTACAAGCAAGCATTCCAGTAATTTCAAATGCTGGCAGCAACAATATGGATGATTCTAACAGAATTCCAGGAAGTTAAAACTCATGTCTTAGACTGCTTCTCCTTACACACCTGGCCACGGATGTGTGTTTTCTTTCTCTTAGTCTTTCCAACCTTTCTGAAAATGTGCTACTAACTGCAACCTAACAGGAAAATTTGCTGAGGAGTCAACGAAAGTGTAGTTCCCAGATATCATCCTTATGATGTGGTAGAGAGTATGGAAGGCAACAGGAATGATGCTGCTGTAGCAACAGGAAATCTGTTACACAGAATTGGCCTATACCCATCTAGCTTCCATGTAGAGGAAACCTGCCTGCAAGTATATGTCACTGGAGTCATAAAGAGCTGAGACACAGAAT
>NW_012099499.1:329610-369811 GCF_000951045.1 Mandrillus leucophaeus | reverse complement strand
CCAGCTGTGAATCTGTGAAACCAGAACCTGTGAATTCCAAAATACCATGCTGGACAAGCAAAGAATAGACATTTCCATTCCAAAAGGGATAAATGGAAATAGGAAGAGGTGATGGCAGCCCAAGTAAGTCAAAACATAGTGAGAAAAATTCTTTTTCTTTTTCTTTTTCTTTTTTTTTTTTGAGACAGAGTCGCACTGTGTCGCCCAGGCTGGAGTGCAGTGGCACGATCTCAGCTCACTGCTACTTCCGCCTTCTGGGTTCAAGCAATTCTCCTGCCTCAGCCTCCCGAGTAGCTGGGATTACAGGTGCCCACTACCGTGTCCAGCTAATTTTTGTGTTTTTAGGGGAGATGGAGTTTCACCATATTGGCCCAGCTGGTTTCAAACTCCTGACCTCAAGTAATCCGCCCACCTCGGCCTCCCAAAGTGCTGGGATTACAGGTATGAGCCACCGCGCCCGGCCAAAATTATTTTAGATGTTTAAGGCTCAGGAATAATGCTTTTGGTCTGATGGTCTGCCTCCAGGCCAGCTGGAGTGGTAGCATCGCCCCCAGAGCTCTGTGGGGCTGCTCTGACCCTTCAAGTTGGTGGGGCACAGGTCTTATTGCTACCTCTGAGGGCCACACCCTCTAAAACTGAGAAGGAAACAGCCTTTTCCCCTAGTCCTATGTTTAGCATGGCAGACCTGGTGATGTGTAAATCACCTTTGGGGTCATTCTTCCCTTGAAGAATAACACGTGTTAATGGCAGAATAGCTCTATGGTCCTGTCCTGTATAATCCAAGAAGGTTAACAGCCCCACTTCATTTCATCCCATCTCCATTTCCTTCAGTTCAAACAAGCATTGTTTCTGCTGATATAATGCCATCTCTATTCCTGGCTTCTGCAGAGACTGATAATTAAATACAAAGTTCATACCCGTGACCTCTTTTTCAAATGGTTGTTCAGCCACACGCAGTATTCTCTCAAGAACAAACTTTCTCAGTTTTTGCAATATAGATAGGCTAAAACTTTTTCAAATATCCAAGTTCCGGTTCCTTTTTGCCTAATAATTATTTATTCAATTCATCTCTTTCCTATTGCATTGTACTATAAGCAGTCAGGAAAAGCTAAACCACTCCTTTAACACTTTGCTTAGAAATATCCTCAACTAATATCAAAGTTTAATCACTTACAATTTCTGCATCCCATAATATACTAGAACAAGCTAAGTTCTTTGCCACTTTATTACAAGACCACCTTCCTCCAGTTTCCAATAGCATATTTCTCACTTCCACCTGAAATATAACCAGAATGGCCTTTAACACCCACATTTCTACCAATATTCTGTCATAACTATTGATATATTCCCTAAGAGACAGAAGCTTTCTCTCCAGCTCTCCTCTTCGTTCTGAGTCCTCACTAGAATTGCATTTAATGTCCATATTTCTAGTGTGCACCAGAAAGCTCTTTCAGCCTCTAGCCATCAGTCAGTTCCAAAACTGTTTCCACATTTTTGGGTATTTGTTGCTGCAGCAACCCACTCCCAATGTCAAAATTTGACTTCGTTTGCTTGGGCTGCCATAACAAAATTGTGTACACTGGTACTTAAACAACAGAAATTTATTTTTACACAGTTCTGAAGACTAAAACTCTGAGATCAGGGTGCCAACATGATTGGTTTCTGGTGAAAGCTGTCTTCCTCGCTTGTAGATGGCCAGTGTCTCACTGTGACCTCACATGGCCTTCCCTCAATGTGTGTACACAAAAAGAGAGAGAAAGGGAGAGAGAGAGCATGCTCTGTGGTGTCTCTACTTATAAGGGCATTAATTCTATTATGAAGGTCCCATTCTCATGACCTTATCCAAACTTAATTATCTCAGAAAGGCCCCATCTCCAAATATCAACACATTAAGGATTAGGACTTCAACATATGTATTTTAAGGGATACAATTCAGTCCATAGCAGATGGCCTTTTCAGAGATGGCTATTCATGTCAAAAATAGCCAGAAATGTTTATCTGCATATTACAAGATTATGTAGAAACTCTGATGAAACATACAAAAAGCAGGCTTAGAATAAATAAATAATTTTATCATGACTGCAGGCTGTAAGATCAATACATAAAACAATTATGTTTCCATATAAAAGCAAATAAAATAAATAAGTAAAACATAAAAACAATACAGTTTCTAATAGCATTATGGTAAGGATAACTTTGGAATAAATCTGACAAATGATACTCAAGCTCTATAAGCTGAAAATTGTAAAAGATTGATGTGAATAATTAAAGAAGACAAAAATAAAGAGATATTACTTGTCTATGCATTAGAAGATGCAATATTCTTAGTATGTCAATTTTCCCTAAATAAATCTATAGATTCAGGCAAACCCTGTAAAAATCTCAGAAGGCAAAATAACAACAAGATTTCACTTCCCACCAACTAAAATGGCTATTAAAGAAAAAGGATAATAATAAATAATGCTAGTAATGTGAATTATACATTATTGATGAGAATGTAAATGGTACAGTCAGTTTGGACAACAAGTTAGCATTTTTTGAAAAATTTAAACAAAAAGACCACATTCTGGGGAAATAACTACACCTCAACAAATAAAAAAGAATAGAAATCATGCCATATATGCTGTCAGACTGGAGTGGAATTAAACTAGAAATCAGTGACACAAAGATAGCTGAAAAATTCCAAAAAAAATGGAGATTAAACAACATACTTCTAAATAACACATGTTATTATACTGCATAATGATATATATGACATTTTGGGAAAGGCAAAACTATGGAGATAGTAAAAGATCAGTTGTTGCCATGGTTTATGGGGAAAAGAGGGATGAACATATGGAAAACAGGATTTTTAAAGCAGTGGAACTAATCAGTATATCAGTATAATAGTGGAAACACGTCATTACACATTTGCCAAATTAATAAACAACACCAACAGTGAACCTTAATGTTAACTATGGGCTTTGGGTGATAATGGTAAGTCAATGTAGGTTCGTAGGTGGTAACCAATATACCACTGCAGTGAGAGATTCTGATAGTGAGAGAGGTTATATATGTATGGGGAGGGGCATATATGGGAATGTTCTATACTTCCTGCTTAATTTTACTGTGGACCTAAAACTGCTATAAAAAATAAAATCTGTTTTGTTAAAAACGTTAAACACATACTTAGCAATTCTACCCAACAATTCTACTCACAGGAATGTACTTAAGAGAGATGGAAATATATGTCCACACAAAGATTTACCTGCACATGTTCATAGCAGCATCAATCATTGATGTCAAAAATTGGAAACAAATCAAATATTTATCAACAAGCTAATGGATAAACTAAACATGTGTATCATAGAATGGAACACTATTCAATAACAAAAGGAAGTGAAATGCTGTTTCATGCTACAACATGTGAGAACCTGAAAAACATCATGCTAAGTAAAAGAATTTAGGTGCAATATCACACATTATATGATTCCATTGATATGAAATGTTCAGAAAAGGAAAATCTAGAGAAAAAGAAAAATGATTAGTGGTTGCCTGGGACTGGAGTTGAAAAAGAAAATTGCCAACAAATATGAGGAATATTTTGGAGGCATAACACGTTCTAACATTGAAATTTAATGGTTGCACAACTCTATAAATTTAAATTGAATTTTGTGTTATGTAAATTATACCTCAGTTATTCTATTAAAAAATGCCAGCAATTTTTTTTTAGCAGATTACAAGCTGATTCTAAAATCCATAATGAAGTGCAAAGGACCTAGAACACCCAAACAACTTTGAAGAAGAATATATTCAGAAGGCTAACACTACCTAACTTCAAAACTATGAAACTATAGCAATTGATACAACATGATATTTGCATCGAGATAGATAAGTAGATCAACAAAATTAAACAAAGGGTCCAGACTATGCCCACATATATAGAAAAAGGATCCTTGACAGAATAAAAAGGCAAACCAGAGGAGAAAGGGTAGTCTTTTTAACAAATGATCCTGAAACAATTGAATATTCTTATGCAAAAAGGAAACTCTGATTAATACCTTGCACAAGCACACAGTCAAAATTGATCATAGACCTAAATGTAAAACCTAAAACTAAAAAACTTGCAGAAGAAAGCATAGGAGAAAATCTTTGTGACCTTATGTTAGGCAAGAATTTTTTAAATATATGATATATATAAAACAAAATCCTTCAGGAGGAATACATTCCATTGTTCTATTATTCTGTAGGATGACTATAGTTATGAATAATATATATTTTCTAATAACTAGAAAGAGGATATTAAATGTTCCCAACAGAAAGCAAATGATAAATATTTGAGATAATGCATATGATAATAACCCTGATCTGATTACTATTCATTATATGTATTGCAATATCACTATGTACCCCATAAATAAGTATGATTATTCTGTGTCCATTTAAAAAATGTTTTAAGAAGAAAACATACAAAACAACTAGGCCATGAACAAATTTCTGATTGATATTAAGCAATTTAAACACATAAAATCCATAAAAGAAAATAAACTGGGCTTTGTTAAATTTAAAAAACATCTGCTTTCTGAAAGACACTGGTAGGAGAATTAAAAGTTTAGCCACAAACTCACAAACTGGAACAAAAGTACTTGCAAAGCATAGAAAGGATTAAGAGTTCATACCCAGAATATAGATAGAACATTCAAAAACACACAACGAACACACATACCCCTAAAAATAAGTCCAACACTTTGAAAAGACACTTCATCAAAAAAGATATGTTGAATTTCAAATAAACACATGAAAAGATACTCCACATCATTAGTGACTAAAGCAAATTTAAACTACAGTGACATACCGTTACACACCTAACTTTAAAACACTGACTATACGAAGTGTTGGTTAGGATATAAAGGAAATAGAGCTTCTTTACCAGCTGGTAGAAATGTGAAGTACTATAACCACTATGAAAACAGTTTGACAGATTCTTAAAATGTTAAGCATACAACTACCAGATTATCTTGCCATGTTACTCCTAAGTATTCTCCCAAGAATAAAGTGATGTCTACATAAAAACTTGTGCACAAATATTCATGGAAACTTTATTTGAAATAGTCAAATGCTGAACACAACAAAAATGTCATCAGCAGGTGAATGGATAAACAAATTGTGGCATATTCATACAATGGACTGCTACTCAACAATGAGAAATCAGCTATTTACACACTTAACATAGACGGATCACAAAAATTATTATGCTGCCAAAGTTAGATGAGAAAGAAAAGTACAAGACACAGAAGTCGGTTTCCTCCTCCTCCTCCTCCTTCTCATTCTTCCTCTTTCTCTTCCTCCTTTATTTTAAAAATGGTTTTCTATTTTTTTATTATGGTAAAATACACATAACATAAAATTTATCATCTTAACCATTTCTAAACTCCATCATTTATCATTTCTTTGTGTTAAGAATATCCAAAATCTTCATTTGTAGCTATTTTGCAATATACAATAAACTATTAATAGTTACATTTATCCTATTGTGCTATCAAACACTAGAACATATTCCTTCTATCCTATCATATTTCTGTGCCCATTAACTAACCTCTCTTCATCCCATTTTTTCCCCTATTCCCTCTAGCCCAGGCAACTATTGCTATATACTTCTCTCTTAGTACTGCTTTTGCTGGGCCCATAGGTTTTGCTGGACCCATAGGTATGTTGTCTTTCCCTTTTTATTTGTTTCTAAATTTTTTTTATTTTCTTAATTTTTTCATTGACTCAATGGTCATTCAGAAAAATGTTATTTAATTTTGACATATTTGAACTGTTTCCAAAGTTCCTTTTGTTATTGACTTCTAGTTTATTATTTTTGTGATATGATCTTTACATAGTGTTGATTTTTAAAAATAGTTTTTAAGACTTGTTTTATGGTTTCATGTGTTGTCTATCCTGGTGAATGTTCCATGTGCTGATAATAAGAATGCGTATGCTGTGGCTGTTGGATGAAGTGTTCTGCAAATGTCTGTTAGATATATTTGGTTTGTAGTGTAGTTGAAATCTGATGTTTCTTTGTCTATTGTCTGTCTAGATAATCTGTCCAATGCTGAACATGAGGCATTGAAGTCACCAACTATTATTGCATTGGGGTCTATCTTTCTCATTAGCCCTAATAATATTTGCTCTATATATTTGGGTGCTACAGGGTTGGGTGCATATATATTTACAATTGTTATATTCTCTTACTGAATTGATCAACAACTTATTATATGATGACCTTCTTTGTCTCTTTTTGTTTTTTGACTTAAAGTCTATCTTATCTGATATGAGTACAGCAACTCCTGCACACTTTTGGTTTCCATTTGTGTGGAATATCTTCTTTTATTCCTTCACTTTCAGTCTATGTGTGCTTTCACAGGTGAAATAAATAAGTTTCTTGTAGACAGTACACAGTTGGGTTTTGTCAGACAGTCTTATTCGGTCCTATCTCAGTTGTTGTAGTTCAACAAGTAACATTTCTGCTAATCTGGTTGATTGGATACATAGGTCAAATGCCTAATCTCTTTAGCAAATGGCTGTCCAGCTCTCCATAGCATACTTTCTTATTTTTTGCAATATGAATGACCTGAGAATTTTTCAAATATTGATATTCTGGTTCCTTTTGCTTAACAAATCATTATTTAATTAATCTTGTTTTTCTATCATTTTTCTGTAAGCAGCAAAGAACAACCTAGCTGCATCTTCCACTTTGCTTAAAAATCTCAACTAAATATTCTAGTTTATCACTTCCAGCAATAGAAGATAATTCAGCCAAGTTCTCTGTCATTTTATAACAAGCATTTTCTTTCCTCCATTTTCCAATAGCATGTCCCTCATTTTCATTTGCAGCCTCATCAAAAGCACCTGCAACTTTCATATTTGTAGCAATATTCTCTTCTTGACATATGTGTTCTTTAAAATGATATCTACTATATCTACAGTTCCCTTTTTTTTTCCTGAGCACTCACTAGAATCACATTTAATATCCATATTTTTGCCAACAGTCTCTTACAAAGCAATATAAGCTTTATCCTATCATGTGACTTAAAATTCTTCTAGCCTCTTCCTATTATCTAATATTGCAACATTATGGAAATAAACTTACATTTGTAGGTATCTTTTTCATATCACCTCACCTTCAGGTACCAAAATCTGTGTAAGTCTCCTAGCACTGCTGTAGTAAAGTAACACAAACTTGAAAGCAGCTTAAATCAACAGAAATTTATTCTCTCACAATTCTGGAAGTTAGAAGTCCTAAATATAGGTGTCAGCAGAGCCATGCTTTTTCTGAAAATGATAGAGGAATCTTTCTTTGATTCTTCTTAGCTTTTTGTGGTTTTCTGTCAATATTTGGAATTCCTTGGCTTGCAGCTGCATACTTCCAATCACCCCCTTTGTCATCATGCAACCTACCTGAGTGTCTGTGTCTTTGTATGGCCATCTTCTTATAAGAGCACCAAAGACCAGTAAGCAGAGATGCTTACTGATGCTCACCACTGGTAAAGATACTCACCATCCTTAGTTATTAGAAAAATGAAAATAAAAACTTCAATATGATAGCACTACATATCCAGTAGAATCACCATAATAATTAAAAAACACAATAATATGTTTTGATGAGAACGCAGAATCCTCATACATTGCTGGTGGGAGTGTAAAATTGTTAGTCACTTTGGCAAACTGTTGTAGTTCCTCAAAATGTTAAACAGAATTACCATATGACCAAGAAATCCCACTTCTAGTTATATAGAGCAAAGACAGAGGAAAATACATGTTTGTACAAAAACTTTTACAAGAACACTCAAAGCAGCTTTATATATAATAACTAAAAAGTAGAAAGAGCTTACATTTCTATTAAATGATAAACAGATAAAATATAGTACATCCATACAAGGGAATATTATTTAGCCATAAAAATGAATGAAATTTGGATACATGCTATAACATGGATGGACTTGGAAAACATCATGCTAAGTGAAAGAAGCCAATCATAAAAGACTCCATATTTTATAACTTAATTTATACAAATGTCCAGAATAGATAAGCCTTCCTTTAGAGATAGTAGATAGTGGTTGCCTGGTGTTGACATGTGGGTGGAAATGAGATATGACTGCCTATATTTTTAGAGTGATGAAGATATCGTAAAATTAGGTTATAGTGATGTTTGGAACATACACTGTAGATATATTTGAGAAATCACGAGCTGGGCTCCATGGCTCAGTGATTTTTTAAATCCCAGCACTTTGGGAGGCTGAGGTGGGTGGATTGCTTGAGGCCAGAAGTTCGAGACCAGCCTGGCCAACATGGCAAAACCCCGTCTCTACTAAAAAATAAAATAAAATAAAAATAGCCAGGCATGATGTCGGGCGCCTGTAATCCCAGGTACTCAGGAGGCTGAGGCAGAAGAATCACTTGAACCCGGTAGGCAGAGGTTGCAGTGAGCTGAGATTCTGCCTTTGCACTCCAGCCTTGGTGACAAAGCGAGACTTTGTTTCAAAAAAATTTAAAAAAAATAAAAATCACTGAATTATGTAGTTTACATGAGTGAATTTTATGAAATATAAATTCTATTACAATACAGTTATAAAATATTGAATGCAAATAATAAATAATAAATTTTACTTTTAAATCTTAAATATTTTTATTTGATTTTCAAAACATTTTAAAAACATTTAATTTAAATATTATAGGGTACAAATATTTATTTTCCTTTCATAAAAATAAATTTAAGAAGGCATAATAGAACCCCAAACTTAGAAACAAAGAGCTATTCTAGAAAATTAGCTTGAATTTCACCTATATAGTTAAAGTTTTAAACGAAAGCTCACAAACTTGGATTTAGAACTGATTGTCTCTATCACAAATGTGTTATGACTCTTAATTGACATGGACCAACCCTATCAGCTTATTTGCCATATTTATATATCTGAATATCCCCTTTTTCTCTACTTCTTAGAGGGTAAAAATGAAATAAAGGTAATAAAAAGACTAATTGGTAAAATAATTAAAGGCAGAGAATTCTTGATTTCCTTTTTGATAATCTACCCTGAGGGATCAAACTATTATTTTTTTGACACATAGGGATTTGACCTGACATCTTAACCCTTGTGACCACACATCCCCCATCCCAAGGTGAAATCTTGCGGCACTCCTTTTTGGTACTTTGGGAAGGTGGTGGTGCGGTGGAGTGAATCATCTAAAGGATTAATAGCACTAAAGTGCTTGAGAGTGGACTGTAGAAAAATGCAAGAGGATATTAAAAGGTAAATTTATTCAAAGGTAAAATCATAATCTAATATAAATATAGAATTAACATATATCAAAAGTCTCACTTAACTTATTAATGAAAGAACTAATAAGAAGATACAACTGTTCGAAGGTAGAATTTAAAGACCACACATATTTAGATAATAATGAATATTGATATGAATTTACATTCAGATGCAAATCTAGCCTATCTACAGGCAGTCATCAATTGCACTCCCTCAAACATTCTTTTGCATTTCTAAAGATGATAATTATTTACATTATGTTTTCTATGACTGAGTTGAAAATTAGCTCAAAAACAATGACATTTTGAGATAATCTGAAAGAGTGAACATACAGGACATTCAGTAGTACTTTTTCCCATTCCAAAGTATTTTGTAATTTTTCACAACAATAGACATCTCTAATAAAGATGGTTTTTGCTTATTATGGAGGTTGTGAATGTTGAAGAAAATGAGACAGTTGGGGTAATCAAAACATGAGATCAAGTGCCACAAAACAAGTTACTTCCAGAAACCTATCTCCCTAAATTATATGGGGTTGCTTAAACCTAATGTAAAAGTATATTGAAGATATGCAGAAGGATCTTCTTAAATGACTCTTCAGTAAGGCTTTTCTAAAATAAAATGTCTCATCCATTCATTCATTTATTTAGAGGCCTTATTGCAGGGATTATCATCAAGGATTACTCCTTACTTGTATCAGGTCTGAATGCAATCCAAAAAAGAAATAATAAAAATTATATGTGCTGATGTATTGGAATCTGTATACTCATTTTTCTTAGAATTAACAGAGGAGCACATACCTGTTCACCTGGAGCAGCTTTAGGTAGCAGTTTGCTGGGGTGAAATAGGGGAAGTTCTTATGGATAACTCTTTACTCTGGTATGGATTTTGCTCTTGATGTTATAGAGGTTTAATAACCTCTATATCACACTTGAAAGGCCTGCTGCAGTACATTCTGAGAACATTTTCACTGTTGGTCAAATTTCACATTGGCTCCAATCAGCTCACCTGCACACAGGCACAACTTGAATGTCCCATTATTTACTCACACTTAGCTTTAAAACAAATATGCATTGCTTCAGTGTAGGTGGCTCCGTAAGGTTGTAGGCTGATGATTTTTTATATACTGTGAAGGTCCCACATAATTATTATATAAAAATATTATATATAAATATTATAAATAAAATATATTTTTATAATATCTTACAAATAAAATATTATGTTTTATATAAAGTAAGGTCCCCCATAATTGTTTTGACAACTCCAGGGAATCCAGAAGAAACATTTGGTAAGAATTTTATAGCCATGTAGGAAGTGACACTTGATTATTTCTCTTTTCATCTTTAAGCTTGGTTTAGAACTTAATGCTTGGGATCCCCTTAAGAAAGCATATAGTTAATGATTTTATTCTAAAACTGCTGAATATGTTTCCTTGCCCCCAAATACTTCATTCATTAGTGTCTGAAATGTCCATCATAGTCTCTTTTTTGCATTAAGGCAATGCACCAAATTAAAATTTTTATGCCAATAGGAAAATAATTATTTTAGCTATTAACACCTGGGTAAAAATAGCATATCCAATTAGTGAGGTCCTGATAGAATGGCACATGGAGCAGATAGGATTTGACTGAGAGCAAAGAAAGGAAAAAAAGTGAAAGAAAAATCAAGAGGGAAACTACAAAAACTGACAGAAATAATTTTTTTTTTTGCAGTAAGAAAAAAGAAAGAAAAAACTTTTGGTGAGGAAACATCTTAGTCCATTGAGGCTGCTATAACAAATACCACAGACTGGGTGGCTTATAAACAACAGAAATTTATTTATCACAGTTCTGGAGCCTGGAAAGTCAAAGATCAAGGTGCCAACAGATTTAGTGTCTGGTGAAAGCTCACTTCCTCATAAATGACACCTTCTCACTGGGTACTCACATGGTGGAAAAGGCAAGGCAGCTCTGTCCGAGACCTCTTTTACAGGGTAGTAATCCCATTCATGAGGACTTTGCTGTAAGACATAACTACCTCCTCAGAGGCTCTACTTCCTAATATCATCTTGAGGATTAGGATTTTAACATGTGAATTTGGAGGGCAAATTTCTCATAACAGGAGAAATGTCAGAATGGACAAGGAAAAAAACTGCCAAACCTTATATCATTCATAATTTTCCTTAGTGTTTATTGTATTGATGTCAAATTCTCTTTTTCTTCTATGCTTTCAAATGATCAAGGCCTCTTTGGAAATATTTTTTCAAACACTACAACTCAGAACATTTTAATCAATGATAAAAATGGTCAGTTTTGCGTCACGAGTTTTAAATAAACACAAGGAAAACATTTGTGTCAGTTTTCAATTAATTGCCTCTGAGGTTCAAATTTGTGTTTTAATATATGCTCTGCAATAGTTCTCAAAAAAATTTAAACAGGACATGTTAAACAGGCAAGGAGGACTTTATTCAAGAATATTGCAATAGGATACAGGCGTTGAGCTCAACTCTGTAGATACAAAAACTGGGAGAGTTTACGTGCTGGAATGAGCCAGTGGAAAAGTACTGGAGGAAAAGTTAGGGGAAGATTGTCAATGTGATTACGCCACACATATATGCTAATTTACACTTAGAGAAGTTAGGATCTTTCCTTCCCATAAGGACTGAGAATTATGGGTGCTGTGCTATTTCTCCTGATGAGTACATATCAAAGGAATGGTGCCCAGGTCCCTGAGAAAGAAAGTCCTGTGTTGTGAAACTGGCAAGAGCCCAGAGAAGATTTACATCTCAAAGGAACAGAGAAAGAATTTAAAATTGCAAGTTTTCTAAAGGAGAGGCTCTAAAAAGAGGGAAGTTAGATATCTAGAGTCCAGAAGAAATCTATTGAAAGTTTAGTCAAGCTGCGGGGAATGTTAAGGCCTTCTTGGTCATAATAGAGTGTGTAATTCCTTTATGCATTTCTTCTTAAAACTAAACAGAGTGGTAAACTTTCTTAGAAGAAGGTGCTGGAGGGACATTGCATGAAAAAAGGCTTTACCTGTGGTGTCTTGATGCAATATGGTTGGCTGGTGGTATGGGTGTGGGGACATCTAGTGGAGTTCTGCCACAGCCATATGGCCAGAATACACACTGACCTTGCAGCCCCAGAGTATCCTAGGGATCTCCCTTTTCAGTCCTCCCCATGTGGACATCCTGTGCTCTAGGTTTCCAGCCATGTTGGAGCCTCCACTCCATGACACTTCAGTCACCAGCCGTGACTTGTCCCTCTTTCCTGCTTCCTGGAGTGTTGCTTGCTTTCTGTACCATAACAACAGATTAGCTATAGTCTGGTGTATTAGTCTGTTCTCACATTGCTATAAAGAACTACCTGAAACTGGGTAATTTATACAGAAAAGAGGTTTAATTGATACATAGTTCTGCAGGCTGTACAGGAAACATGACTAAGGAGGCCTCAGGAAACTTACAATTATGGTGGAAGGCAAAGGGGAAGCAGGCATATCTTATGTCTGGAGAAGGTGGAAAGTGAGAAGGGGAAAGTGTTACACACTTTTAAACAACCAGATGTTGTGAGAACTCACTATCATGAGAACAGCAAGGGGGAAGTTCACCTAGACCCCCATGATCTGGTCACCTCCTACTAGACCTCTCCTTCAACACTGGGAATTAAAATTGAACAAGAGATTTGGGTGGAGACACAAATCCAAAGCATATCATCTGGTAAACTAGCAAACTGCTGCTATGCAGTGGGTTCAACCTTATTCTGTACCCTAGTCTTAGGGAGGGATCCTATTTCCATGTTCATCCTTCCTTATGTGCTCGCCCTCAGCCCTAGGATACCATACAGAGTTTCATTATATCTCCAGTTACTATTTTTTTTTTTTCAACAGAATCTTGCTCTTGTCCCCTAGGCTGTCGCGATCTCGGCTTACTGCAACCTCTACCTCCTGGGTTCAAGCGATTCTCCTGCCGCAGCCTCCCGAGTAGCTGGGATTACAGGCACCTGCCACCATGCCTGGCTAATTTTTGTGCTTTTAGTAGAGACGGGGTTTCACCATGTTGGCCAGGCTGATCTCGAACTCCTGACCTCAGGCAATCTACCCGCCTCGGCCTCCCAAATTGCTGGGATTATAGGCATGAGCCACCACACCTGGCTCTGGTTACTCTTTTATCACTTTAGTTATTATTCATATTAGCCTTCCCCTAATTAAATCACTGAATGGTTCTAGAGCTGATTGGATCCAGGCTGCTATAATATTTTGTTACCATTTTATTTTTCCTCTAAACTGTAGATTCTCACTGGGAGACTTGGACATATGCCAAATTCTTTTAAAAGCATAATTGGATAGGGATTAAGAGGGGGATGTCCATAATCTCCCTGGCTTTAAGGTATGACTTGGGAGGAGATGACCACAGCTTTCAACGAATTCTCAAAGATCTCAGAGATCAAGGAAAAAAATGGAAGATAATTTTTTACTCTAGAAAGTGAGCACCAAACCTGGTTGCATTTTATAATTACTATGGAGTTTTTAAATATACCACTGCCTGGGCCCCAGCCCAGACTAATTGAATCAAAATTTCTAGGAGTGAGACACAGGCATTGGTATTTTTCAGCATGCCCCAGGTGATTTTGATGTGCAGTTAGAGTTGAGAACCACCACTCAAGGGGCGTACTGCCATTTTGGTTTCTTGTGCTTTTCATGCCCTCTTAATCATTGCTTTATTCTTCTTGCTTATAGTTGAAGACTACTGAATGGAAAGTAGAGATCAAAAGTGCTCTTCCAGCAATTTAATATCCAAATTTTTAACTCATTTTCCACATAAAATGTCCTTACATTAACAGTGACTCTTAGGAAGAGTAGCACGTGTGAGTTATGATCAAGAAATTAAATTTGCCCATTTCTTTTTGGTGGAGGTCAAAAAGCCCTACAGCAGGTAGATAGTGCACTCACAAGCATGACAGAAAAATTCTCAAGATAAAATGACCTTTCAAGTGGTAGAAAATGTTCTTTTAGAGAAAATTTCTTCAATACTGTTTAGAGGGCTCATTTAGAAAATGCCACCTAACCACTGAGTAAAGGCATGTTCTGAACAAAACGATTTTATATTTAGTTTGAACTTTATACAAGCAATTTGCTGTTCCTTATATAGCATGCAGTGACAAGAAAAGAGAGATTAACACCATTCTTTCTAAGCATTGAAGTTATAAACTGACTAAATATGCCAAATCTAAGTGTCAATTTATTTTTTCAAATGGTGTCATGATGTTTCTTTATTTCTCCTGCAAGGAGATTAAAATGTGTTTTTATAGAAAATTTTAAACATGATGCAGCACAAATGTCATATAACAGAACAAATAAAATATATTGTTATATGTATCCTGTATTCTTTCTTGGTTTTCTACAGATTTTCTTAACAAAGTCTTGTAAGTGATATGTGGATTGGCTGGGCTTCTGTGTATTTGTATTGCTAATCTTAATAAGTAAAGACGTCATGTTCTTGACTTCCAGCTAATTTCTTCATCTTGTCTGACAAAATCTTGGTTAAACAAATGGTTCTTTCCTTATGGATCTGAAGGTCAGCAGTATATTTGGTCAGAGCAAACTAGGAAATTATTTCAAAATGTGTGATTGATCGTGGAAGACCCTTTGCACCTGTACTCTGAACTTAATGCTGATGTCTAAAATCTGAGAAGTTTGGCTGATGAGAAATGAATTGGGATCAAGAGTAGAGGTTATGTTGACATAAGTGAAACCTCAACTCTATGGATTCTTCCTGATTTATGACAATTATTTTCCTTTGTGGACTATGGAGTCTATATCTTAAGAAAACATATTAATGGGATTTGAAGGCAAGTAATGGGGTAACAAAATTAAAGAGAAAATTAGAAGAATATAGCTTGTGATTGACGTTACTGATTAAACTAGACTTAACATACTTAAAAAAATAGATAAAAACATACTCTAAAATTTGGATTCTCTGATATATGTGAATGAGAAAAACTTAAAGGAGCTAAGCTAAAACAAATTCTTTTAATAATAATAATTCTTAATAATAAATATTCTTTAAGAGTATGAAAAGTCACAAGAGTTTTTTTTTTGTAAAAAAGAATAAATTTGCTCAGTTTTAAAGTTTATAACAATTGGTTAGGACAATTTTGCTGAAAATTAAATATGAAATATTGGGATTAGATATCAAGAGACTTTTTTGGCAAGATAGCCTAGGCCGCCATAACAAAATAGCGCAACTGGGGGGCTTAAAACAGTAAAACATTATTTTCCCACAATTCTGGAGGTTAGAAATCCAAGATTAAAGTGTCAGCATGTTTGGTTCCTTCTCGGTGCTCTGAGAGAGAATGCTCCATGCCCTTCTCCAAGATATGGGTGGTTGCCAGCAATCCTTCATATTCCTTTGCTCATAGATGTATCACTCCAATCTGTGCCTCGATCATCATATGGCATTCTTATGTGTCTCTGAGTCCAAATTTCTCTATTCTTTTAAGGATGCTGGTCACTGGATTGGGTCCTACCCTAAACTAATATGACTTCTTCTTAACTTGTTTACATTTGTAAAGACCCTGTTTCCAAATGCGGTCACAATCATAGGTACCAGCTGTTAGGGCTTGAACATATCTTTTTGGAGGATGCAATTCCACCGAATACACGTAGTGTTTCAAGAATGTTTGGAATGTTCTTTTGGGGATTTTTGGTTATGCAAAGACCTTAGAGCATTTTAACTTTTTTAACCCCTCAAATTATGATTTTTACTGTGTATTATAATACTCAATGTATATTTTAAGCCCCATAAGACATTCTTATTTATACAGTCAGTATTCATCTAAATTCATTCATATAACAATCTTTTTCTTTCCTCTTGGTTACTTCCCCAATCTTCCATGTATATTTGTATGTGTGTGCATTGGCAGGAATAATGAGGGAAAGCATGTGTGGATGTTTGTGGGAAACCTACATGGAATCTTTCTTGTCGAAGACATAATAAAATGGACCAAGTGCCCTTTAATATCTCTTCTAAGAACATGGTTCTGTGAGAAATTCATTTAATGACTTCAAATAGTTAGAGGTCCTTTTACCCAAGGCAATGTTTTTCACCCTTTCAACTTGCAAAATATTGCAACTTTAATTTTGCTCAGATGCATAAAATGCATCTTTCATCATTGTGGTAGTGAAATGAGAATTTGGAGATTAAAAAGTCAGAGAATCTAATATCTACTGTCTTTATGTGTGTGTAAAAATAGGCACTTAAAGCTTCATTTTTGGGAGTTGATTTTATAACCTTGTTGGGGGCCATTTGGTAGTATGTATTGGTAACTTGAGAAAAGGAATTTATATATACAGGCATTTGTATTTTCTAATTGATAAATATGTGCACAAAATGTATATATAAATGATTTACTGGAGATTATTTATAATAACAAAAACTGGAAACAATTTAAAGATATGTAGGGGAAAATCTGTGGTCAGTGGAAAACTATGTATTTTTGTTTAGTCTCTGGCATTATCTTATTCCAGAATTATTTTCAACTCTGTAAATTGTAGATAATTCATAGTGATGCAAAATAATTATTGTCTATAGACGTGTCAATTTTTTCCTCTGGAGGTTCTATTGACTCCCCTGCCATACTGTTGAAAAGACTAGTTTTGTTCCTATTTGCACATTTATTTTATTATTATTGGTTTCTAAATCTCTCTCTCTCTTGTTCTCTCTGTGGTTTTGATTCTTTTTTGAAGAGGTTTGAAAACCTCACCAGTTTCTTCCGTAATGGATTAAAGAAAATCTTTATTACAAGTTTATTTTTAAAACTGTTTGAGTCATGATTTTACTTTATTTTGAAAACTATTGCTTAACATGCCTGATAATGAAGGAATGGTTCAGATATCTATACCAGGTAATGCTGCATTCACTCATTTAAGTAATCTGCCAGTGAATTTGATAATGTAGATGTGGCCTAGCAAATTACTTAAGAATGTGGTCAGATCACAGCTCCACCACTAAGCAGCAGTGGGAACATGTGCCTCAATTATCTTTTATAAAATGAGCATAATAATATCTACTGGATAATTGCATTGTGTAACGTATTATGTAAGACACTTAGAAGAGTGACTGATATAATATATTATTACATTTTAAAAGTATACAAAAATAGCATGGCCTAATTTTATAATTTTATAACTATTTGATTATCTATTTACGTATCTTAATCTATCCTGAAAGGAAAATATAACATTTTATTTCTGAGTATATAAATACATTAGTCTTTTTATTTTCCTTTTGTTTACTTTTGTTTATTACAACAGACATATGTTAATTTTATGAGAAATTAAGAAACAGTTTAATTTTTTAAATGTCGCTGATTTCGTTAGCCATTTAACAAATATAATAGATAATAGAAAAAAAAAATCTCCCTGGGTGAAAATGTAATGTAATGTCTACCCTTTTTTTTTTTTTTTTTCAAATGCTTTCTTTTGTTTACCAGCTTCACTGTGTGTCCTGGAATTAGTCTGTGTAAGCTTCTCACCAGTCATGCATGTGAATGAAAAAAAAGGGTAAAATGATAGCAAAATCACTGCTCTCTTTATGAAAAACAGAAGAAGCCTGTGCATGGGCAGATGGTGCTTTATTCCTAATTTGCAGGGCATGTACGTCTGGCGATTCTGTCCATATTTTAAAACCTGTGTTCAGGATGGGGAAGAGCTGCATGTGACCTCGGTAACAGGCTGCTCCCTGATAAGTTGTTATGAAGCAGCCTGAGACAGGCAGAGATAAACCAAATGGTGCTTTTTCATCTTTAAAATATAAATCTCATCAATAATAAAATATATGCTCTCCTTCATTATTCCTGTCAAAAATTGGAAGATAAAGAGCTCCTATTGGAAAATACGAGCTCAAATTGCTAGACGGGTACACACAAGAGTCAGTAACAGTGTTGCTAGCCCCAGGACTAAATAGCACAACCTTCTCAGTCACTAAGGATCCAAACTCAGCTAATGGATTCAGATCTACTTCCACAAAATGACTTACTCATCATGACGGTGTTTTCTTAGGTATGGTCAGCAGCTACAAGGAGGAATTTCAACGTGATTGTCCACAGATGGTTGCCGGTTCTGCCAAACATGCTTTCTGGAATAGCCACCCAGTTCACCCATGTGTTCTCCAAAAAACCTAGAGAAGTGCAGACACATTAACTGGAGGTACACTGCAAGAACTCATTATACGATATAGTCACCTTCGCAAGGGAGACTTAGGCCAGTGAGAAGAGAGGGGTCTTTAAGTAATGGGCCAGAAAAGACCAATTCTGATGAGAATTGCACTTACTACAGGGACAAGATTTGTCCATTTGAATTATGGAGTTCAGAAGATGATTTCTGGTTGCTGGCACATTCAACCAAAGAGAGAGAGGGACAATGAAAGGAATTTCTACACCCTACAGTCACTAAGGTAGAGCTTCCCAGCTTAATATTGTGTCTAGGTTTGCATTATTGTGGAGGAAGAAACAGTGTGGTAAGTATTCTTTATACAAGAATCTTTTCCGATCTCTCCACTAGATGTTTGTAAGGTATGGGAAAAAAAATTCAGATATCGTACCTTGTCTAATCTAATGCCTAGCCGTATATCATACAGAATTGAAAGTGGCTTATGTAACTGTGAATCTCTCTTTCCTGGGGCACCTTCTCTACACTTAGTGAGTATAAGCCAATGTGGAAGTAACAAAACAGTCTTATGTTTTACATAGACACCGTATATACTTCTGCAAGTCAATGTTTATTAGGCCAGTTTGGTGATAAGTGTAAAATACAGAATTACTTTTGTAGAAAGAATTTTTGTTTCAATGGAAAACTGCATATTAGTCATAATATACCCTTCTAGATTTGTCAGATTCTATCTCTGGCCATTGCCTTTGAGGTATTTTTAAAGTTTTAGGTAAATTCTGTCCTGTCTAGTAGTGATTTTAATTGACTTCCTTCCCCCTCATGATAAAAATCCTCTTTCATATTTGCAATTCACTTCAACATTTTTTTACTCCATATAAATCTGTGCTATTTGATTTATTCTCTGAAGTGGCTATCATATCTGCCTGTTCCCTTATATGACTTGAGTAAATTCTTTAACACAAGTCCGTGTTCATATTTGAGTGCAAGAAATGATTTTAACATTTTATTATTATTACTTTCCACTGACAAATTGTGTACATTTATGGGGTACAATGTGATGTTTGGATAAATATATACAATATGGAATGATTACATCAAGCTAACTAGCATATCACCATTTTTTTTTGGTGGTGAGACATTTGAAATTTACTCTCTTAGCTATTTTGAAATATACAATACATTATTATTAACTATTGTCAACCTGCTGTGCAATAGATCTCAGAAACTTAACTTTTATGAAAAGTACCTTTGAACAGCTTTAGAGGATTTTCACTAAGATGCCCAATGAGTTCACCCACCAGAGTCTGGCAGACTTCATTGCTAGACAAGTGCACTTCATGGATAGTTTAATTTGCTGGAGGTGGGTCCAAAGCAGTTGTTGAACTGGCCAGGTGCAGTGGCTCATGCTTGTAATCCCAGCGTTTTGGGGAACTGAGGCCATAGGAGTCCTTGAGGACAGGAGTTAGAGACAAGCCTGGGCAACATAGCAAAACCTGTCTCCACAAAAAATACATAAATACATGAAAATCAGCTGGGCATCGCGGTGCACACATGTAGTCCTAGCTACTCAGGAGGCTGAGGCAGGAGGCTCATTTCAGTCCAGGAGTTTCAGGCTGCAGTGAGCTATGATCATGCCACTGTACTCCAGCCTGAATGAGAACTGTCTATAAAAAATAAAAGTAAAAAAAAGAAAAATAGCATGAGCCATGAATATGAAAAGGGAATAATTATTTGATACTAACCATTGAATTCTGTAATTCTGTGTTTAATCTTGACCCATGGCTACAATTGGAAAATTGAAGTTATAAATTCGATGTGTCCTTGTCTCTGGCTACATGTCTGGAATTCAGAAAGGCCCTTATGTCTTATTGTATAAGGTCATAATATTTTCCTAAATCCAGTGGTGTTAATAAATTTGATTATAAAGCCTCTTAAACAAAAAAACTCTATTCTGATTGGCTTAAATTAATAAATAAGTGCTTATATAAAGATAATATTCTTAACATTTCCAGAAAATAGGAAAATTGAACTTCTAATATTTCCTATATGCTATACTTAAAAGGTACTCTTGGCCGGGTGTGGTGGCTCACGCCTGTAATCCCAGCACTTTGTAGGGCCAAGGCGTGTGGATCATGAGGTCAGGAGTTTAAGACCAGCCTGGCCAAGATGATGAAACTCCGTCTCTATAAAAATACAAAAATTAGCTGGGCATGGTGGCAGGTGCCTGTAATCCCAGCTACGCGGGAGGCCAAGGCAGAGAATTGCTTGAACCTGGGAGGCAGAGGTTGCAGTGAGCCAAGATAGTGTCACTGCACTCCAGCCTGGGTGACAGAGCAAGACTCCGTCTCAAGAAAAAAAAAAAAAAAAAGATACTCTTATTGAAACTGGGAAATGTTTTTAAGAATTCTAGTTTATATAATTTAGGTAAATCATGGCAAATGAGACTATTTTAGTAATATTGTCTAAATAAAAATAGCTACATCAATCCTGATTTATTAATGTTAAATACAAGGGTATATCTTAATTCTACTTGAGTATGTTCTTCTTAAACTTATAGAGGTTTACTGATGAACCAAGCTGACATTACTTCTAGTTCATGTTTAAGGTTGTGAAAAATAATAAATTTTTGTTTAACCAAATTAATTCATTATCCTGACAATGTTATTTCAGCAGTAATTATGTTTTGTAGGATGTCAATTTGAAGATAATTTCTAAGCTCTTCAGATGGTTTAAAACTTTGGACAGACATTAAACTAAATTAACTAATGTATGTACATTCATTCATTACACCACTAGATAAATACTGATTACTAAGCATAATTTTAGGTTTATATGCCTTGTTTTTATTTTATATTTATATGCTACAGAGAGACTGTATCTTTGGGTCTGTTAATGACTGTGTTCATTTTGCCCCTTTGAGGAGGTTAATATAAAGAGTGGCTGTGTTCATGAGCTATGCTGGACTGCAAGGATGCAGGTGTGTAACATTCATGGAGGTCCACCCCCCAATTTTCTCTGAAATAGAGCTTACTTTGGTTAAAAGACATAATTGATATATTGGAATGAGAATGCTTATAAACAATAGTTACAGAGAAAAACAACTATGTACATCTATTTTTCAAGAATAAGAGTAGATTTCTCTTTTATTTATTTTTTATTTTTTTAATTTTTTTTTTGAGATGGAGTCTCACTCTGTCACCCAGGCTTCACTGCAGTGGCGCAATCTCAGCTCACTGCAAGCTCTGCCTCCTGGGTTCACACCGTTCTTCTGCCTCAGCCTCCCGAGTAGCTGGGACTACAGGCGCCCCCCACCACGCCCAGCTAATTTTTTGTATTTTTAGTAGAGACGGGTTTCACTGTGTTAGCCAGGATGGTCTCAATTTCCTGACCTCATGATCCACCCGCCTCGGCCTGACAAAATGCTGGGATTACAGGCGTGAGCCACCGCGCCCGGCGTGGAGTAGTTTTCTCTTAAGGAGTGGCTTTTTGGTCTCTGAGTCCCTTTGCACTCTTTAGGCTTATTGAGGATTCCAAAAAGAGTTTTGTGGGTGATAATTATTGTTATTTACTGTGTAAAAATTTGAAACGAAAAATTTGAATGCTTACTTGTATTCTTTTGAAGATAGCAACGATGACTACATTGATGTTAATAACACTCTGGTAATATCATAAAACTAATTCTGACCTCGCGGATCCCCTGAGATTGGTCCTAAACTGTCAGTTGGTTCCAGAATATAAAACTGCATAATAGAAGACAATATTTGGAAATTAATTTTGTCTACATTCATAATATCTGAGTTTGAAAAATTATAAAGTATTTTAAACTCTTAGCAAAATGTGCTCATTTTTCACGTTCTTGTTTCCTTGGCTTACTTTTTATTGCCATAATGAAGATAATTATTCTTATATTTTCCTGTGAAATATGCCTAGATAATAAATATATTGTGTTTTACTGGAATAACCTTTGATATTTGTATCAATTTTCTGATGTCCTTATTAAAGAAAATAAGTTTCTCATTTAGGTTTTTTACATTCACGATAACTTCTTATGTTTAATTTTTAAATGTTTTACTGTTACTTTAAAATGAGTGATAGTCTGGGTGTGGTGATTTAGGCCTGTAGTCCCAGCACTTTGTGAGGACAAGGTAGGAGGACTGTTTGAGCTTGGGAGTTCAAAACCAGCCTGGGCAACATAGTGAGATCACATCCCTCAAAAAAAATTTAAAAATAATTAACCAGGAGTGGTGGAGTGTGCCTGTAGTCCCAGCTACTCAGGAGGCTAAAGTGGGAGGATTGTTTAAGCCCAGCAGGGGAAGGCTGTAATTAGCTGTGATCATGCCACTGCACTCTGGCCTGAGTGACAGAGCAAGACCCTGTCTCGAAAAAATAAAAATATAAAAAAAGAAAGGAATGACATTACTGTTTCTCAGGCTCCCTGATCAGATTTTTTATCTTAAGTATTAAAATCTCTTCACAACTTTTGATTTTTGCTTTTCTTCTGAAAGCAAATTGTAAATATAAAATAAAATAATTTTTAGCTTGTCTTAAATCTAAAATTGTCTTTGAGATTTATGAGAGGGCATCTGGAAGACCAAAGTGTTTTGTTCTTCGAAGGAGAAATGCTTGAGGTGATAGATAGCCCATTTACCCTGCTGTGATTATTAGTTACTGCATTTTTTTATTAGAATATCTCGTGTACCCCACAAACATATGCACTTACTAGTACCCACAAAAATTAAAAATAAAGAATTGAAAAAAAAGTTTTTTGTTCATTTATCTTATTAAAAAAGAAGTAGAAATAATAAGGCTTGATACATTACAATTGATGAATTGTGAGGGAAGAGTTATAAAATGAGAAGAGATGCCCAAGTTGGCTTAGGTAAATGTTATTAGTATAAGTATTTCAGAAATTGAATGAAATATGGGAGGTTCTTAGAGATTTTTCAGTGTCCTTGCTGTCCAAGGGATGTTTCTACATATCAGTCTGCTGTGCCTGATGTTAGTTGAAAAGGGTGCATTTTAGCAGTCATAATTTCAGTTGTATTTTAAAATGTTAACGTGGTTGCATCATTAATTCTTTCATTTGGATCTTCTATGTCAGTAGTTTTCAACTGGAGATTCACAATAATTTAATATGGAGTTTAATTAACACGCAGATGTTTAAGAACTACTACAGATTTAGTAAACCTCTTACTGATATCCTTGCTATATTCTTATTATATCTTATTATATACTTAGTTTATTCATGATATGTCAGGCTTTTTTTTTTAAGATTCCTATAACGTGTTCTATGATAAGGCTTATGTTTTATATCAAAATTTTTTCTCTGTAAATATTATGATCATCTATTTTTTTTGCAATTGATTATATTATCTTGTTTTCATGCCATAGAAATAACCAAATTTTCCTGTCAATTGTATTATTATTGTTATGAATTTTTAATAGATCTTTTATTGCTAAAAATTATCACCAATAAGTTAACAACAGTCATATTAAGTCTTTTGTTCTCTATGGGCAATTTTGTTGTTGTTGTTTTACTCTGATGCTTTCCTGAAAGCTCTGAAATAAATTATAGGTCAGATACTTTTTCCTCAACAAAGAACTGCTTGAGAGCACTATGGAAAAGGGCATTGCCAGGTACTTTTGGGTATGAGCTTCTGATGACATCACTGAAATAAGCTTTTTAGACTATAACACTGGAACCGAGTCAGGAATTCCAGAATTTTAGTGATTTTAGAGATGAGTTCATGAAACTCCTAACAAAAGATCCAATGGAACAAAAATTACATAGAATTGAATGAACTAATGAGTGATGATTACGTTTTATTTGAACTATTGATATTGTTTTAATGTTCTATTTACTCATATATAAGAAAGGCCTTTTTCTATCTCCTTAAGCTATCTGTAACTCATAGCAATTTGATAGACTCTGTTTTTATAAACTAAAACAAAACATTTGTAAATTATCTTATTCTTTCTACTTGAGCCCTCCAGAATTTGGAAACTTTTATTTATATTTATTTATTTATTTAGAGATGAAATTTTGCTCTGTCACCCAGGCTGGAGTGCAGTGGCATGATCTCGGCTCACTGCAGCCTCCACCTCCCAGGTTCAAGAGATTCTCCTGCCTCAGCCTCCCGAGCAGCTGGGACTACAGAGGTGCACCACCATGCCCGGCTAATTTTTGTGTTTTTAGTAGAGATGGGGTTTCACCATGATGGCCAGGCTGGTTTCGAACTCCTGACCTTGTGATCCTCCCGCCTCAGTCTTCCAAAGTGCTGGTATTACAGGTGTGAGCCACCCTACCCGGCCAAGAATTTGGAAACTCTTATTGAATATTCTTATTTTTGTAACAATGTAGCTATTTGCATGAGAATCCGATAGCAGTGTTATTCTTTATACTAAGTAAGACATAATTGGAAACTTTGGTTATGCAACTAAAGACTTATTTGAGACTGATGCTCGTTTAATCAGGTATGAACAGACACTTTTAAGGAACAAAGATTGACTTCATGAAAGCAATGTTTACAAAGCTCTCTTAGGAAAACTGGTATGGCAGGTAGCTTACAGGGTTCCCAGCCTCACGAGTGAGTAATGAAGGTCACTTCCTGTCTGTCCCAGGAACATTAGGATATTTTAGGGACCTTGAGAAGAAAGAAATTCACCCAAATAAATACGTACTATAGACGAAATCTTATGGTGCATTATTAGCTTGGCTGCCAAGCCTCAAGGGGCTTTTAAAGGTCCAATTTGAGATTCTTTAGAAAAATTTTTAGCAAAGCAAACTTAGGAAGGCCCACGTAGCAAATTAACACTGTTGTTGCACCTATGTAAATAATCAGACCAAATCTAATGAGAACAATTTGTATTTTGTGATCAAGAGTAGTCTTTCTTTGAGATAATTTTTAATCAATAGGGGGAATATTGTGGAAAATTTCTTTCAACAGAAAACTATGCATTTTCTACAGCATGTCCTTCCAGATTTATCATTTTCTAGTCCTGTTGTCTTTGAGCTATTTTGCAACTCTTTTTAAGTTGTAAATGACTAGTGATATGTAAATTTTCTCCTGTAAGTTAATGATTTCAATGGATTTCCTTCCAATGTGGAAACACAATTTTGTCCCCATTTGCAATTCATCTCAATATTCCCTTACTTCATACAAATTTGTGCTGTTTTGATTGTTTCCTTAAACCAGTCATAGTATCTGCCTTGGTCCCTCATATGATATTAGTAAAATAAATTGTTTAACAAGTGTTTATTTTCATATGCATTTTTGAGTCATGATTTTACCATTCTTTCTAAAAATTATATGTTAACACTTTTTTTCCCAATAATATTGACAATGGGTGGTAAACTATGGGATTGAAGAGAGCATAGTGGTTACATTAACTACTATATGGACTATAATACTGTCAATAAAGCAAGGGCATTTTCTTCCCAATAGAGTGTTATGTACTTAAAATAGTTGTAAAATATGTATCTATTAGTAGAATAGAGAAACAAGCAGAATAATGAGTATAATTTGCCATATTCTAATACAGAAGTAAAAGATAAGGCCATTTTTACCCACTTCCAGCAATAAGCAGATATGCCTTAGCTTCACTCTAGGTCAATAAAATTATAAGCTAGAGCTTAAAAGTAAACAAAGACACCTTGAGATTGGGCTAGTTTTTATGTGAGTAGTTAGGGAGATCATTGTTTTATAATCCTACTAAACTTATAAATGCAGATTATTTTAGGTTGTCATTTTCTATTGATATCTTGGCTTGCTTTTCACACCAAAGGTATATTGTGATGTGGTAAACTAAATAACGCTTCATCTATTCCGGAGTCTTAATAGGATAAAATGGTTAAATTTTTATTTTTCTTAAGAATGACAATAGAAATAATAATTTAATTCTTACTCTTTGCCCTCCTTTTTAAAATTACTGTAATTAGAAGACATAAAAATTTAGAATTTCACTGACGTGACTTATGCCATGGCACTTGAAAGGCTAAGTGGCTAGTTTAAAGGCAAAAGTAATCATTAAGTTTCAAATAACAACTTTTTTTTTACATATTATATTATGATTAAATGAGTAGATGAAGTTATTACCCTTTAATATTTTATAGCTCAATAGGCATAACAGACACATGTTATAGAAAGTCTACTGATCAGAGTCTGACCAATAGAATGGCTCTTGGTTTTTAAGAACTAAACTTTGTAGAACAAAATATGTTTTGAACATTTTCTTTACGTCTTAACATGAGCTTGTTATTTATAAATAGTTTTAGTTGAGGGTTTGAGGTTGACATACATCATTTCAAATAATGAGATACAGAATCCTGCTGTATATTAATTAGGATATATCTGTAATTAAATCCTGTATTGGGAACTACTCTCCAATGGTTCCTCTATCAGTGGAGAAATTGCCTCTTAAAAATAGTAAGTGGGATTTTCCCATAACTTTTAATTATCATGAGTCAGTAAAACTATCGCACTATATAAATTTCAGAATTTTTTTTTCAGATATTACCAAAAAGTTTTAAAATTAGATGAAATATTTTTTATATTATTATTGTTGTTGTTCTCTTGAGATTCAAAGGTTTACCGTGAGTTTTCTAGATGTATTCATTCTAATTTGAATTAAAAAATCACATAATTAAGTTATTAGATAAGGCAGAGGTTCCTGAAATTAAATAGTTAACTGAATTTGAGGGGAAAAAAAGAATAGCAGAAGCCCCTGAGTATCCTGAATTTCAGAATTAATGACATAGGACCAAAACAAATTCCATGGCAATGCTCATTGTGTGTGGTAAATGCAATACAGATAAACCTATTTATGGATCCACTGGGAACACATCATAAAACGATGATCACTTAAAATTGGAATAATAAAATAAATCTCTGTTCCCTTTGGCAATGATTTCTACTAATAGCAGTTCACCCATGTGGCAATTTCCTGATTCAGCATTTACATATAAATAAACCCTGAGACTCTTAACGGCAGTAATGACTTTTTTTTTTTCCTGTTAATTTCTTTTGAGACTATTAAAAAAAAAAAAAAAACAGAAAGAACCAAAAAGCTTCTTTTGCCATTGCCATCTTTCCTTCTCAACTAATTCCATTGAAAGTTTAATATACATTTGTGTTCGTTTTTGAGACAGGGTCTCACTTCGTTGCCCAGGCTGGAGTGCAGTGCCATGATCACAGCTCACTGCAGCCTCGACCTCCTTGGCTCAAGTGATCCTCCCACCTCAGCCTCCCCAGTAGCTGGGACCACAGGCTCGTGTCACTATGCCTGGCTGGTATTTTTTGTAGAGGTAAGGTTTTGCCATGTTGCCTGAGCTGGGCTTGAACTCCAGGCTTAAGCAATCTGCCTGCCTTGGCCTCCCAAAGTGCTGGATTACAGGTGTGAGCCACTCTGCCAGCCAATATAAATTTTTGAACAGATAAAATGAAAACTACTTTCTAATTAGCTGAATAGAAATCAGAAAAATAACTCTATTGTTTAGCAAAATGAGCAAGGGGATTGAAACGTATCTCGTTACAATAGCCAAAAAAAGGTAGCTAAACTCAGAACAGGTAAGATTGTTATTAGAAAGCATGCAGTGGCTTTAGCCCTTTAAATAATGTATGATAAACCTACAGAAGTTTCAGAAGAAAGTAAAACATCGTACATTTTGGAAAGCATAAGAAACAGTGTAAAGTAATGACCTTCAGAAGAATAAAGCTTAAGAGTATAGAAAAAACTGAACTTTTCATGTTTTTCTTAAGAAAAAATGAGTTTTTTATAGGTATTTTTATAGTTTTAGGCAATAAGGATGCATAACAAGAGAAAATGACTTAAATTTTAAAATTAATTTGACTAAAGTTTCCAAGAGTGTGCATCGTTAGGCAAGATTCATTCAGATTAATAGTTATCCATATCTCGTCTTTCACTGCATATGTTTCAATCTTGTTTGTTTTAGTTCATGTCATGGTCATTTCTTAGACTATGCTTATTTCCTTCTAGTAATGCTTTTAGGTAATATATAAATAACAATGATTGTAAAATTTATTTTCTGTTAGTTTTTTTAGCTTGCTCTTGTGATCTTAGCTTGTTTTCCCCTACTTTTCATTATCTGGATTTCTATGAAGACTAAATCTTAAAACAAACACATCATTAAACAACTCGAAGGTAACTAATAAAATCTAAAATATTTAGTGCAATACTTTAATAATGCAGCTAAATCATTAGTCAAGATTTCAAGTTACAATGGAATATTTATTAAACATCTTGTTTCAAGACCAAAATAACATGCATGTAGGATTCAACGTTTAATATGTATGAAAATAAATGGCAATATAGCAGTGATTATGTGGCTGTACTCAGCTGTTTATTGAATTGATCAATTAAGCAGAAGACCACACAACAGCAAAAGTGCAGTAATATTTTTTCATTCTTTCCCCTTTGGATATATTGGAGGTTCTAGCAAGATGTTCAAACAGTCATAGCTGCACTGTTTTAATGCCATGCCTGTATGCGTGTTTTTTACTTTCTTCTTAAAATAGTTTGGAACGTTTCTCAGCATTATGAAATGTCATCCAACACATCTACAAAGTGTGACAAACATCTGTGATTCCTCATGTCTCATACGTGCTAAGACTATATTTCCTATTTGGAGAAAGTGGTTCTCTGTGAAGCACTGGGATATTATAACATTACTGCTACATTATTTAAAATGGTTCATTATTCCTACTTTGTTCATGAGGGAACTGGAAACTTCACTAATTAGACAAATATACCACTGATGTTATCCTAGAACTGCATGTAAATGGCAGCCTGTTAATTTCATAAGGTGCCGAGGGGTATTCAGTTACTGGTTGATCATAAAGACATTAAAGTTAGGTGAACTCAGATGCATGTAATAGCCTCCCCATGGCCTCATTTGGTTCTGATGTGGTGTAGTGAAACACATTCATCTAATCCATTTAAAATATGTTAGCTGAAGTGGAAGGAAAGTAAAAAAAAAAATGGAATGTACTTTTAGTGGCTTACTTAACACTTTTACTCTGGTAAAATATATGTTTTATGTGAAATGACAGGTAATTAGGATAAAAACTGATTCTTGAACTAGATGTGAATGACCCGAGTTATAAAATACCTCAATTCACATCTCCTTTCTGGATTCCCTCCAAAACACTTGAGAAGTGACTGACCCATCATTTTGAACAGATATGTACATTACTCTTTAATTGACGAGACTAAAATGTGAAACAAACTAAAGACAATACCTAAAAATAGGAAATATTGAAAAGAAATATTGGTTATTATAGCAAGTTTGTTAGTGAGGAATCAATTCACCACTAAAATAATAATCACTTCCATAATCTTTGTATATACTGAGAAAATTTTCCTTTGAAGCTATTGACTGATTTTCAAAACTATAATCTGCATGGCCTCCAGACAAAGAGTATTGAAGAAATCCTTAAATTATATCGACCATGATTTTTCCTTGCTGCCAAACCTGACAGTCATTGATAGCTTCTCTAATTTCAAGCCTGTCAAACTCATTAAACAGCAACATGGCTGAACGCTTTTCCAATGATCGTACCACCATCTGTTTAAATTATGACCTATGATCTTTCCAAAAAATTTAGAACTTGAATATTAAGTAGGATGAAAGCAGTTTACCTCTGATACACATAGTTTCTCTGTAACTATTTTGAGTTATATGACAATTTCATAAATATTAGCCATGGAAATTTACTTTAATATTTACAGATGCAAATACTCACTATATTCACTAATGTTTTATTTATTTTTTATTTCTTGAGACAGAGTCTCGTTCTGTCACCCAGACTGGAGTGCAGTGGTGTGATCACTGCTCACTACAGCCTCAACTTGCCAGGCTGAAGCAATCCTCCCACCTCAGCCTCCTGAGTAGTCGGTACTATAGGCATAGCACATCATGCCTGGTTAGTTTTTTAAATTTTTTGTAGAAACAGGTTCTCTCCATTTTCTCAGGCTGGTATTGAACTCCTGTGCTCAAGCGATCTCTTGTCTTAGCCTCCCAGAGTTTTCAATTTTAACCACGAATATGTGTGTGTATGAATATATATACACATATATATATTCATATATATACACGTATATACATACACACATATATACATACAATATACTATATATACTGTGTGTGTATATATACATAATTGTTTATATAATTCTAACATATTTTTCATATCTTCCATTAAGTTTTTATTAACTTTTAAAGTAGATTGCTTGCAAATATCTCCTTAATAACAAAGATGTCTAACTGACCAGAAATTTGGCTACAAAAAGCAAACTTGAAGTCTCTAGCAAAGATTATTAGTTTCACCTAAATGGACTTTTTAGCTTTATCAATATCGACTTTCTGAATTTACTACAATATCTATAATAGCCTTTACAATGGATGCTTAGACTTCAAATAAAAGTAAATAACCATATTATATATGGAAATTTTTACATGAACATAGGCAATTCTGGCACAAAAGTACTTTGATCACTACTGAGCCATTACAACAAATATAAAAATACCAGAAATTCTACTATTGCTGTGGCTTTATTTCAGGGCTAACAAAGCCTTATCAAATAGAGTATTTCTTATTTTCTAAGATATCTATCATTTCCCACATTTTAACATCTGTGAAATGAGGCATGATACAGTTAGGCTTTGTGTCCCCACCCAAATCTCATCTTGAATTGTAATCTGCAGGTGTTGAAGGAGAGTCCTGGTGGGAGGTGATTGAATCATGAGGGCGGTTTCCCCCATGCAGTTCTCATAATAGTGAATGAGTTCTCACGAGATCTGATGGTTTTATAAGTGTCTGGCTCTTCCCCTGCTTGCACTTCTCTCTCTTGCTTGCCATTACCTAAGATGTGCCTGCTTCCCCTTGTGCCGTGATTGTACATTTCCTGAGGCCTCCCCAGCCATGTGGAATGGTGAGTCCATTAAACCTCTTTCCTTTATAAATTACCTAGTCTTGGGCAGTTCTTTATAGTATTGTGAAAACAGACTAATACAAGGCTACATCTTCCAATTGACGGAGTATCATTGTTTAATTGGCAATAGGTGTTTTTGTTTTGTTTTTAAGTGGCACTTGAAAAGAGGTTGGTGCAGTGGCCTATTTCTGTAATCCCAGCACTTTGGGAGGCTGAGGCGGGCGGATTGCCGGAGGTCAGGAGTTCAAGACCAGCCTGGCCAACCATGGCCAACATGGTGAAACCCTGCCTTTACTAAAAGTACAAAAATTAGCTGCGCTCTGTGGCACGCACCTGTGATCCCAGCTACTCAGGAGGCTGAGGAAGGAGAATTACTTGAACCTGGCAGGCAGAGGTTGCAGTGAGCCGAGATTGCACCACTGCACTCCAGCCTGGGCGACAGAGTGAGACTCCATCTCAAAAAAATTTTTTTTGTAAATAATCCCCCCTTATCTGTAATTTCACTTTCTCTAGTTTTAGTTACTCTCAGTCAACTGATGTCTGAAAAATAAGCAAGCATCATACAATAAGCTATTTAGAGAGAGAGACCATGTTCATATAACTTTTATTATAGTGTTTATTATAATTGTTCTGTTTTTTACCAGGAATACTTGCTACTCTCTTACTGTGCCTAATTTTTGTAAATTTAACTTTATCAAAGGTATGTCGGTATAAGGAAAACTCTATATAAAATATTGGGTATTATCTGTGGTTTCAGGCATCCATTGGGAGTCTTGGAATGTATCCTCCTTGGATAAGGGGAACCTACTGTATCTTAAATTGACTCTCTCATACTCTAAGAAATAGTTGTGCATTACTAAGGGTAAAGTAAGTTCAGAATATGAAGTAAGAAAACAAAGAGGAATCTTATAAAATTACCTCTGTGTAGTTTGTTAATTTGCCTAGAGTTGGTGTTCCATATTCAAATGCTTCTGAGTCAGGTATGAATAAGCATTGGTCACTGACTAAAGTAAATTTATTTGCATTCTTGATGTTAGATTACCAACCAATAGCTTACAGGTGAAGTTTAAATTTGGGCTATTTTTTTTTCTCCTTGTGTGTTTTAAAAATATGTATTCAGAAAATAGTTATTAGCAAAATGTATTTAGGAATCAGCTTATGATTGTTAATTTAAAGGTTAAAAATCTTCCAAAATTGAACTATTCTGTTTTAAAATATAGGTAGAACACTAAATGTAAAATAAAAGAGCAATCTTCAAATTATATATATGTATAAACATAAAACATATATACATATTTTGTATAAACATAAAGATATAAAATTTTTTCCCTAGATGTTAAGAAAGTAAACATTGGCTCAAGATAGACTTGCTGAGATTTGAAACTATAAAATTAGTTTTCTAAATCAATACCCTGACTTGAGCAATTTTTAAAGGCATATCTTTCAGTGAATGAGTGAATAGGTTTCCACATCTTGACAAAGTAAATCTCCATTTCATTTCATTTTTTATCAGAAAACAAGCAGCAGAAAGAACTTAAAAGAAAGTTTTTTGTTGGTTGGAAATCTTTGTGAGCTAAGGCTATTTGTGTCCATAACACTAGTGGGTGTAGGACGGCCCAGACGACTAAGTGTATGTGTGAGAGGGTTAAGAGGCTAGCAACATTGAGGCAGAAAATGGTAAAGAAGAGCAAAAATGACATTTGAAATAGAAAAATTACCCCAGTATGGTGCCTTTAACCAAATGAGTGAAATAAGGGAGAGAATAATTCTTCCATATTATGCAATTGCATATTCCATGTGAATCCCATGTAAATTATAAGAAAGCCTTAACACATATTTGATCTGGAATTAAAATGCTCATGTGTTTGCATGCCCTGCCAACTGTGTTTTGTTTACATGCAAGGATCCTAGAGAGTAGATACTACGTTTCTCTAAGTTAATTGTATTTCATTTCATGCTGCAATGCATTGTTATCACATATTGATAATATTAATGAGAATGCTGTTAAACCAATGAGGAATCCAAAATGAAGGACATAATCAGGTAAAGTATTTGTGGTTTTAGTTTTTCCTAATATGTTTACAGTCTTTCATTTTCTCAGTCTATTGTGATAGGCAACGGCATATTTTTACAGTGCAATTTTAAATCCTTTTGCAAAGCAGTTCTTCCTTGGTTGCTTTTTCTGCCTCTGTTCCACTCTCCACTTGCTTGTCCAATGTGTGTATTTTTTTAATAGATGACTTTATTTTTTAGAGCATTTAAGTTCACAGCAAATTTGAGTAGAAGGTATAGAGATTTCCCATATATCACCTGCCACCTCTCATGCATAGCTCCCCTCATTATCAGCATTCCTCACCAGAGTGGTATTTTTGTCACAATTCAGAAATCTGTACTGATACATCATTATCACCCAGAGTCCGTAGCTTATACTAGAGTTCACTTTAGGGTTATACATTCTATGGGTTTGGACAAACATAAGATGTCGTTCATTCACCATTATGGTATCATACAGAATAATTTCAATGCCCTAAAATCCTCTGTGCTCCCTCTAATGCATGCCAAACTCTGATTTTTTTTTAACTGTTCTGATAGTTTTGCTTTTTCCAGAATGTCATAGTGTTTGAATCATACAATATGTAGCCTTTTCTGACTGGCATCTTTCACTTAGTAACCTGCATTTAAGTTATTCCATGTGTTTTCATAGCTTGATAGGTTATTTCTTTATAGTGTAGAGTAAAATTTAATTGTTTGAATGTACCAGAGTTTATTTATTCATTCACCCTCTGAAGGATATCTTGGTTGCTTCCAAGATTTGACAATTATAAATAAAGCTGCTGTAAAAATTCCTGTACAGACTTTTGTGTGGACATAGTTTTTTACTCCTTTGGGTAAATATTAAGAAGTGCAATTGCTCGATTTTATGGTAAGAGTGTTGAGTTTTGTTAGGAACCACAAAAGAGTCTTCCAAAGAGACTGCACCATTCTGCATTCCTATCAGCAATGAATTAGAGTTCTGATTGCTTTACATCCTCACCAGAATTTGTTATTGTCAATAAATTTGGTGTTGTTTTGGATTTTGGCCATTGTAGTGGGTGTGTAAGTTTTTTTATTTTTTTTTATGTGTGTATTTGCCATCTGTACTTCTTTGGTGTGATATCTGTTAAGGTCTTTGGCCCATTTATTTTTTATTTTATTTCAATAGTTTTTGGGGAATAGGTGGTTTTTGCTTACATGGATAAGTTTTTTAAATGAGATGCTGGTGCACTTGTCACCCCAGCAGTGTACACTGTACCCAGTATGTAGTCTTTTATCCTTCACCCCCCTCCCAGCCTTTGCCCCAAGTCCTCGAAGTCCATTGTATCATTCTTATGCCTTTTCATCCTCATAGCTTAGCTCCTACTTTAAAGTGAGTATATACGATACTTGGTTTTCAGTTGTTGAGTTACTTCATTTAGAATAATGGTCTCCAGCTCCATCCAAGTTGCTGCAAATGCCATTATTTCGTTCTGTTTTATAACTAAGTAGTATTCCATGGTGTATGTATATCATATTTTCCGTATCCACTCATTGATTGATAGGCATTTAGGTTACTTCCATATTTTTGCATTTAAGAATTGTGCTGTTATAAACATGCATGTGCATGTGTCTTTTTCATATAATGACTTATTTTCCTTTGTGTAGATATCCAGTAGTGGGATTGCCGAATTGAATGGTAGTTCTACTTTTAGTTCTGTATGGAATCTCCATGCTGTTTTCCATAGTGGTTGTACTAGTTTACATTCCTACCAGCAGTGTAGAAATGTTCCCTTTTCACCACATCCATGCCATCATTTTTGTTTTGTTTTGTTTTTAAATTATGGTCATTATTGTAGGAGTAAGGTGATATCTCATTGCAGCTTTAACTTGCATCTCCCTGATAATTAGTGATTTTGAGCATTTTTTTTCATATGTCTGTTGGCTATTCATGTATCTTCTTTTGGTAATTATTTATTCATGTCATTTGCCCACCTTATCATGGGATTATTTGGTTCTTTCTTGCTGATTTGTTTGAGTCCCTTTTAGATTCTAGATATTAGTCCTTTGTTGGATGCATAGTTTGTGAATATTTTCTCCTACTCTGTAGGCTGTCTGTTTATTCTACTGGTTATTTCCTTTGCTATGCAGAAGCTTTTTAGTTAAATTAGGTCCTATTTATTTATTGCTGTTTGTGTTTCATTTGCTTTTGGGTTCCTGGACATGAATTCTTTGCCAAACCAATGTCTAGAAGAGTTTTTCCAATGTTATCTTCCAGAATTTTTGTGGTTTCAGGTCTTGGATTTAAGTCTTTGATCCATCTTTAGCTCATGGATGGGTAGAATCAATATTGTGAAAATGACCATACTGCCAAAAGCAATCTACAGATTCAATGCAATTCCCATCAAAATACTGGCAACATTATTCACAGAACTAGAAAACAATCTTAAAATTTATATGGAATCAGAAAAAGAGCCCACATAACCAAGCAATACTAAACAAAAATAACAAATCAGGAGGCATCACATTACCCAGCTTCAAACTATACTCACAAGGCTATTGTTGCCAAAACAGCATGGTACTGCTATAACAATGGACACATAGACCAATGGAACAGAACAGAGAACCCAGAAATAAAGCCAAATACTCACAGCCAACTGATCTTCAACAAAGTATACAAAAACATAAAGCGGGGAAAGGATACCCTATTCAACAAATGTTACTGTGGTAACTGGCAAGCCACATGTAGAAGAATGAAACTGGATCCTCATCTCTCACTTTATACAAAAATCAACTCAAAATGGCCCATTTTTAAATCAAGTTATTTGTTTACTATATTAATAAAACAACTATTACTAAACTATACTTACTATAGTTTAAACTCAACAACTATATATATAGTCTAAACTATAGTATCACATAGTAATTGTTGTAGTAATATAGCAAATATATAGTTGTTGAGTTTGAACTATATATATAAATATATATAGTTATAGAGGGCATATGTGTATATATATATATATAGAGAGAGAGAGAGAGTCTGTTATCAGATGTGTCTTTTGCAAATATTTTCTCCCACTCTGTGGCTTATCTACTCAGTCTCTTAACATTATCTTTTGCAGAGCAAAAGCTTTTAATTTTTTTGAAGTTCAGATTACCAATTACATATTTCATGGATGTGTCTTTAATATTGTATCTAATGAGTCATTGCAATACCCAAGGTCGTACAGGTTTTCTCATATGTTATCTTCTAGGAGTTTTTATAGTCTTGTGTTTTCCATTTAGGTCTGTGTTCTACTTTGAGTTAATTCTTGTGAAGGGTGTAAGGTCTGTGTCTGGATTTGCTTTTTCTTTTGTAGCTGGGTGTCCAGTTGTTCCAGCACCATATGTTGAAAAGACCATCTTTGCCCCATTGTATTGACTTTATTCCTTTGTCAGAGGATCTTGTCAAAAATCAGTTGACTATATTTTATGGGTCTATCTGGGCTCTTTTGTTCCATTGATACATTTGTCTGTTCTTTTATCAATACTGTACTGCCTTGATTATTGTAGCTTTATAGTAGGTCTTAAAGTCAGATATTGTGATTATTTTTCCTCTCCATATAAACTTTACAATCAGTTTGTCAAATTCCACTAAATAATTTGCTTGGATTTTGATTCGAATTGTATCTGTGCTATGACATCAAAATCATATTTGCCAGAAACCCATCTACAGATATTTTGAGCTCCTGATTTCATTAACTTTGTGAATGTGGACATTCCTTTCCTTAAATTTCAGAATATTTTATTAAAAATGGAATTTAATAATACTTCTTCTAGTTGCCTTACAGGGGCACAAAACACATATTTTATAAATTGAAAATGTTTATATAAATGTAATGAAGTGTAGCTGTTATTCCCGTTATCCTTGATCATTTCTTACACATTGTAATTTGAGATAAAATTCTATTACATTCCACGCATTACAGGGCAGTAATATAATATTCTCAGAGTGCTACCTATACATAGAGAAGCAGCTTAGGATAGTCTGCCAGTTAAACATGTAATCTTCTGAAATTTAATGTATAACTTGATTATTTAATGCTTATAAGATATTTTCATTAGGAATATCATTATGCCTGGTGATGAAGTGCCTAGATCAGATGACTAAAAGATTCCTATAATGCAGCGGAAGTATTATATCAGTATCTTCGTTTGTTTCTAAGTGGAAAATCTAGGTTTCTAATTTGTGGAAGGGAAAAGAGTCCCATCGACCTGTCCTGCAATGAGTTTTAGGACTCTCTGTTTCTTACTTTGCCTTCATGGTAAGAGGGTAAAATCTATGCATAGGCCTCCACTGACTTGTGGACTTTCATTTTTGTCCTCAGTTATCACTTTTAATTGCAATCACCTTTTGTTCTAAGGCTTTGTAACTTCACAACCTCTTCGTCGTGTTCTTTTCCTGAAAGTCATTCTAAAAACTTTAATAGTAACAAAGGGCAATCATAGGAAAATCGTTGAAACTTGCTTATGTAATTAAGTTATCCTTTTCTTTTTCCAAATTTTTTATTGTGGTAAAATATACAGAACACAAAATTTACTATCTTCATTATTTTTAAGAATACAGTATTTAAGTAGTACTTAAGTAGTATTACACGGTAGGATATACTTAGTACTGAGTACTAGTTAGTACTCAGTAGCATTAAGCACATTCATATTGTTGAACAACCAATCACCACTATCCATCTACAGAACTCTTTTTCTCATATGAAACTGAAACACCATATCTATTAAACAATAAATCCCCATTCACTCCTGCCTCCACCCTCTGACAACACAACTCTATGCTCTGTCTCTATGATTCTGACTACTCCAAGTGCCTCATATAAAAGGAATCTCATAGTATTTGTCTTTTAGTGACAGGCTTATTTCATTTAGTATAATGTCCTCAAGGTTCATCCATATGTAGCATATGTCAGAATTTGCTTCCTTTTTTTTATTTCGGAGATAGAGTTTCGCTCTTGTTGCCCAGGCTGTAGTGTAATGGCACGATCTCAGTTCGCTGCAACCTCCGCCTCCCAGGTTCAAGCGACTCTTCTGCTTCAGCCTTCTGAGTAGCTGGGATTACAGGCACCCACCACCACACTTGGCTAATTTTTTATATTTTTAATAGAGACAGGGTTTCAGCATGTTGGTCAGGCTGGTCATGAGAATTTGCTTCCCTTTTAAAGATATATAATATTCCATTGTATGTATCTATCATGTTTTGCTTGTTCATTTATTTCTTGATGAATACTCAAATTGCTCTCATGTTTTAGCAATTGTGTATAATGCTACTTATGAACATGGGTATAAAAATATCATCTCTTTGAGACTTTATTTCAATTCACTGGAGTGTATAGCCAGAAGTAAAATTGATGGGTTATATGGTAATTCTATTTTTATTTTTTGAAAATTACTGTACTGTTTTCTACAGAAGCTGTTTTAACATTCCCAACACTGGTGTACAAGGACTCTAATTTATCCATATCCTCACCAATATTTGTTATTTCCTATGTTTTGTTATAGTAACCATCCCAGTAGGTGTGAGATGGTACCTCTTCGTAATTTGAATTTGCATTTTCTAAAGATTAGTGAAGTTGAGCATCTTTTCATGTGCCTACTGGCCATTTGTACATCTTTGGAGAAATGTCTGTTCGAATCCTCTACCCATATTTGAAATAAGTTTTCTTTGTTTTTGAGTTTTAAGAGTTCTCTATGTGTTCTAGGTATTAATCCCTTATCATTTATATCATTCACAAATATCTTCCTCTAATCTGTGAGTTGCCTTTTACTCTGTTGATAGTCTTTTGGTGCAAACATTTTTAAAATTTTCAAGAAGTCTGAATTGTCTATTTTTTCCTTTTTTTTTTTTTTTTTTTTTTGCCTGTGCCTTTAGTGCCATGTTGAATAAATCCTTAACTATATATGGGAAGGTTTATTTCTGGACTGTCTATTCCATTTCATTGGTCTTATATGTCTGTCTTTATGTTGGTAGTACATTGTTTTGATAACTTTAGCTTTGTAGTGAGTTTTGAAATGAAGCAGGGTGAGTCCTCCAACTTGGTTCTTCTTCAGGATTGTTTTGGTTTTGTGGGGTCTTTTGAGATTTTATGCACATTTTAGGATAGGTTTTACATTGGGATTTTAACAAGGATGGCATTGAGTTATAGACTGCTTTCGATTTACAGCTTAACAATATTAAGTCTTCTCATTCTCAAATGTGGATGTTTTATCATTTATTTGCATCTTCTTTAATTTCTTCATCAATGTTTTAGAGTTTTCATTGTATAAGTCATTCACCTCTTTGGTTCAGTTTATTCCTAAATGCAGTCATGTGTTGCTTAATGACAGGGACATGTTCTGATAAATGCATTGTTAGGTGATTTTGTTGTGTGAACATCAGAGTGTACTCACAAGAACCAAGATGGTATAGCTTATTACATACCTACACTATAGCTTATTGTTCCTAGGCTATAAATCTGTAGAGCATGTTTTACTGTACTGAATACTGTAGACAATTGTACCACAATGGTAAATATTTGTGATTCTAAACATATGGAAACATATAAATAGTAGAGTACTACAGGCATGCGCCTTCACGCCCGGCTAATTTTGTATTTTTAGTAGAGACTGGGTTTCTCCATGTTCGTCAGGCTGTTCTTGAACTCTCGACCTCAGGTGATCCGCCCGCCTCGGCCTCCCAAAGTGTTGGGACTACAGGCATGAGCCATTGAGGCAATAATTAACAGCCTACCAACCAAAAAAAGTCCAGGACCAGATGGATTCACAGC
>NW_012099499.1:321732-327885 GCF_000951045.1 Mandrillus leucophaeus | reverse complement strand
ATGTGTCCAGGAATTTATTATTTCCTCTAGGTTTTCCAGTTTGTGAGTGTATAGTTGTTCATAATTGTCTCTGGTGATATTTTGTATTTCTGTGGTATTAGTGTTATGTCTCTTTCATTTCAGATTTTATTAAATAGGGTCTTCTCTCTTCTTGGTGAGTCCTGCTAGTGGTGTATTACTTTTATTTTTTTCAAAAAAAAATCAATGTTTCATTTCACTAATCTTTGTATTTTTAAAAGTCTCTCTTGCATTTAATTCTGCTCTGATTTTTATTATTTCTTTCCTTCTAGTAATTTTGAGCTTGTTTTTTTCTTGCTTTTCTAGTTTCTTGAGGTATATGATTAGATCATTTATTTGAAATCTTTCTACTTTTTGGATGTAGTTGTTTACTGCTATAAACTTTCCTCTTAGTACTGCTTTTGATGTATCCCATAGGTTTTGCTGTATCATGTTTTGATTTTCAAGTATTTCCAGATTTTTTAAGTTCCTCTTTCATTTCTTCCTTGACCCAATGGTCACTCAGAAGCATGTTGTTTAATTTCCATTTATTTGTACAGTTTCCCAAGTTTCTTTTGTTATTGTTTTCTAGTTTTATTCCATTTTGGTCTGAGATGACACTTGATAGATTTCAATATTTTAAAATGTCAAGAGTTGTTTGGTGTCCTAAGGTAGTCTATTCTGGAGAATGTTCCATGTGCTAATTAGAAAAATGTATACTCTGTAGCCATTAGAGGAAATGCTTTCTAATTGTCTAATTGTCTGTTAAGTCCATTTGATATAAAGTGCAGTTTAAAGCCCATGTTTATGTGTTAATTTTATGTCTAAATGATCTGTCTAATGCTGACATTTGGCTTGTTGAACTTCCCAACTATTTTTGTATTGGAGTCCATCTCTTCCTTTAGATCTAATAACATTTGCTTTGTATATGTGGTTGTTTCATTGTTGGGTGAATATATGTTTAGAAATATTGTATCTTCCTCCTGTACTGATCTCTTTATCATTATATAATAATCATCTTTTCTCTTTTTACTGTTTCTGACTGAAAGTCTGTTTTATCTGTTACAAGTATAGCTACTTCTGCTTGCTTTTGTTTTCTGCTTACATGGAATCTCTTTTTTCACACCTTGACTTCCAGTTTATACGTCTGTACTGATGAGATGAATGTCTTGTGGGTAGCATATAGTTGTTCATTTTTGTTCAATCCATTCAGCCAGTCCATATCTTTTAAGTGTAAAATTTAATCCATTTACATTTAAGTTTATTATTGATATATGAGAGCTTATTCCTGTTATTTTGTTAATTGATTTTTGTATGTTTTATATATCCTTTGTTCCTTTCTTTCTCTGGTTTTGTTTATAATTGTAGTTTCGTGGTTCTCTGTGGTGGTAACATTTGAGTTCTTTCTTTTCCTTATTTGTGTGTTTGTTCTACCAATGAGTATCATACTTCGATGCATTTTCTTGGTGGTAGATTTTTGTTTTTCCACTTCCAGGTTTAGAACTCTCTTAAGCATTTCTTGTATGGCCAGTCTAGAGATAATGAATTCCCTTGGCTTGTGCTTGTCTGAGAAATACTTTATTTCTCCTTAATTTATGGAGGATAACTTTGCTGGGTGTAGTATCCTTGAAGAGTAGTTTTTGTTGTTGTTGTGTTTTTGTTTTTCCCCTTTTTGCACTTTTAATATATCTTCCAATTCCTCCCTGACTTGTTAGGTTTCTGCTGAGAAATCTACTGTTAGTCTGATGAAGAGTCCCTCATAAATGTCTAGATGCTTTTCTCTTGCTGTTTATAGAATTCTCTGTCTTTAACTTTTAAGAGCTTGACTATAATATCCCTTGAAGAAGACCTTTTGAATTGAGTATTTTTGGGGATCTCTGAACTTCCTGTATCCAGATACTAGACTGGTAAAGTTTTTGGCTATTATTTCACTAAATATGTTTTCTATCCCTTTGGTTTTCACTTTGCCTTCTGGGACATGGAAAATTAAAATATTTGGTCACTTTATTGTGTCCCATATGCCATGTAGACTTTGTTCATTCTTATTTATTTGTTAAAAAACTTTTGTTTGACTAAATTATGTCAAGATACCTATTTGCATTTATGAAATTATTCTGCTTGACTTAGTATATTATGGAATCCTTTGAGTGCATTTTTTATTTCATTTCATAAATTCTTCAGTTACAGAATTTCTGTTTGGATCTTTTTCATGATGTCTATCTATCTGATGAACTTCTCATTCATATCCTGAATTGCTGTTCTGACTTCTTTGTATTGTTTGTTTTTGTGCTTTTGCATCCCACTGAGCTTTTAAAAAACTCATTATTTTGAATTATTTTTCTGAGATTTTATAAAGTTCTATTTCACTGGAATCTGTTGCTGGAGAATTATTGTGTTCCTTTGGAAGTGTAATATTTTCTTGTGCATGTGGTATAAGAGTCGCTTCTTCCATTTTTTTTTTAATTGTTTTAATAGGAGAGGACTTTTTCTTGAAGATGTATTTATGGTGTTGGCTGGGTAGGGCACTTTGGCTCTGAGTCTGATTATGTACAGTACTGTAGTCTGTGTACAATTTCTTTGGCTATAAATAGTGTCAGTCGTATCTGTGATTTCCTCAGGGGCTTAGGGTGTGTTGGTTAATGGAGGTTGTGGTGAGATTTTGCTGACGATGAAGATGCCAGGTGGCCCAGTCCTCACGCCCCACTGGTGTGAGTGTAAGCTAAGCCTGACTGTCCTTGGGCCCCAGAGTAGTGTATACTGGCATCAGTGTTAGTGAGTCCAGGAAAGCCTATTCTTGGGCTTCTAGGATTCTTTCTCAGGTACCATTAATGGTAGCAGTGAGCCAGTTAAGAGAGTGTGTTCTTGAGTCCCTGGCAAGCAGGTGTGGCTTGGGCAATGGCAATAGCAGTGGCAAGGCAACCTTCTGGCTCCCAAGTAGTATGCACTGGTATTGTTAGTAGTTGCAATGGGCTGGTCAGTCCAGTCACTAGGCCAGCAGATGGTGTGTGCTGCTTAGTGCCGGTTGTGGTGGTAGTGGCAGGTTGGGTGGGCCTGATCTCAGGTACCCAGGAGGAGTTCTTAGGTGCCAATGGTAGTGGCTGGGGCTGGGTCATAGCCACGTCCCTGATGGCATGCTTGGACACTGGGAGGGGCAGGGCTGGACTGGGCAGATCTGTCTTCAGGTTCACTGGTGTGTGTGCAGGCATTGGCTATGGTAGTCAGGGGCAGGGTGATCCCAGGATTCAGGTGGAATACTTGAGTGGGTACAGTAGCAGCTGCACTGCAGACTTGTCACTGGAGAGGGCAGGGTTATATTTAATGGCAGCAGCCATAAGTAGGTGGCTGAAGAGCATGTACCTTGGCCTCAGGTGGCAGCTGTTGGCGATATAACCTATCCTCAGAGTGCTTATAGATGTTAAGTGGTTCTGATACTTGGGGCAGCAAGGTCACTGCCAGCAGTTTGCACTTTGGCCCTGGTGGTGGCAGTCATCAATGCTAGTGACTGTGAACTGGTAAGTCTTTTCTTAGGGTTTGTGAAAACATGTGGCTGCTTGGCTGGGGCCAGTGGGGTTGCCGCCAGTGCTCATACTTTGGCCCTGGCAGCAGTGGGGCTCCAGAAATGTGGAGATGCAAGGGCTGTTTGGCCCCAGAGTAGAATGCAGTTTGGTGGAGGTTTGGTTCTCATAATGGCACCATGCTGTAGCTGCTTAGGACTTACGGGGTATATGGAACCCAGCCCGAGCTTTCTTTCTAAAGCAATTCTATTGTGTGGTCTCCTGGCAGCTTCTTATGTTAGTCTCAGGGTCCGTGAGGGTTGGCTAGGATTGAAGGAGTTCATTGTGGGAATGTGGACTGCTGGGGGTCTCTTACATATTCTTTTTCTGCATTGGGGAGCCTCTCCGTGTTCCTAGTGGATCCAGGCCAGCAGGCTGCCAGAAAGGAAAGAAATCCCCCAACATCCTTGCTTGAGGTGTTTCCTGTCACTTCTCTGTTGAATGCCAATGTTTTCTCTTAGATGATCTTTTCAAAATGTGATTATTTACTTGTTATTTTCGTTTGTCTTTGTGGAGGAGGTGAGTACCAGATTCTTCTAGTCAGCCATCTTGAAGCTTCTCCAATTCTCTGATTTTAGATTCAATTGGGGTGCAATACTTCAGATTTCATATTTAGGATGACCTTTGCTTATTTAATTTTAGAAAATTTATTTTATGTAAGGCTTTTCTATTATTTCTTGTGTTTTAGGACAACACCTAAATAATGTCTAATATTCAATAGTTAATATCTAATACATACATATCCTTTTTTAGGACCACATAACAAATATTATATACAAAAGGAATTATGGAGAATATAGTAGTTACTTTATAAAGGAATTAAAAAGGAGTGTGAATTAAGTAATATAGCTAAGAAAGTATAGAACAGTTGGCTAGTTGCATGGAGGAAATGAAATGAAAAGAGCAGGAAAAGATGCTGCCAGGAAGTGGACAATTGTGTCATATTCAACAGAATAATATGACCTTTGGTTGCTCTTCATTCAATTCTAGAGTTGAAAAGATGGAGTTATTTATAAGAGGAAATAGATTTTGATAAAAATTAATGAAGACTTTAGACAATGATGTACTCATTTTTTAAAAATTGAATTATTTATATTTTTTATTTATCTAATTGTTTTACTTCCCTGATGTAAAACCATATTTAGAAAATGTATGTCCCATTGCACTGGTAATCTCTTCAGTGTATTACTATCTCTGGGATAGATCAGTCCTGCAGTCATGAGCATGTAAATCTCGAACAATCGTTGCTGACGACCTCTTCCTGCAAGTCTACATGATTTTCAAATGGAAATAACTTAATCATTCACTTTTTTGAGAATGTTGAAAATATAAACTTCTTTATTAACTGAAATGGAAATATACTCATTGTCTAAATGGATCAGAGAAAAAGATAATTTTTAATCTTTTTTGTTTGCTTTGAATTCTTTATGTTAAATAATCTGTTGGATACCATTAAATCTTGATCTCTGTGATAGATTTTTTTGAAAACTAACATTGGTTAACATTTATTAATTCATTCAACAACTTTTTAAAAAATCACTTGATTTGGACTGATTATACACAGATCAATCATCCATTGTCATGATTTTATTTGAATCTAGACCCCACAAGTTCAGACAAACATAGAAACAAATAATTATGAAATAGTATGAACAGTTCCAGAGAACATATGTGTAGCATGAAACTAACTGAGCCCAGGAAGCAGTTACTCCATCTGCCCCTGGATAATTGAAAAGAGCTGCACAGAGAAGTAGAAACTGAAGCCGAGACTGAAATAATACACATTTTACAGATGTGCATTTAGTGAGGTGAGTTCTAGTCCTTTAGATTTATTTTCAAACTAAAGGTGTCCTTTGGATTTTCTCTTGTCATTTTACCAGTACAGACAGCACAGTTGACTCCCTGAGCAGTGAACTTGAATAAAATCTCTTACAGAAGGTAAAGGAAGAGGGTTTATGGGTGTGTGTAATGAAGACTTCCAGTTGATCAGACTCTTTTCAGTGTTTTAACTAGTTTCAGGTTTCCCTGTGTTAGAACATAGATGAAGAATTTTTTCATCATCTCAATTCTGCTTTAAATATAACAATAGACAAGTTAGTGATGTTACACTGTTTCTTTCATGTGCCTTCTCCTATTTCTATTTGAGATATGTGCTTAGTAAATGTAGATATAATTTATTTTAATAGAAACTCTGAATGTACTAAAAATGAGATTTATTGAGCAAATAGTTCAGGCATCAAGTGTTCAACCAATTATTTGAGCCACCTGCCTGCCATTAATTTGATGGACAATATGGGAAATGAGAGTAATAGAGAAAATGTTAGTGTTCTCCTGAAAATATGGCAATGTCACAGGGGAAGAGGGGAAAATTCAGTTTATATTTTAGGGAAGAAAAGCTTTCTAATATTAGGCTTAAAAATTTAATTTTCTTGGCCGGGTGCGGTGGCTCAAGCCTGTAATCCCAGCACTTTGGGAGGCTGAGACGGGCGGATCACGAGGTCAGCAGATCGAGACCATCCTGGCTAACACGGTGAAACCCCGTCTCTACTAAAAAATACAAAAAACTAGCCGGGCAAGGTGGCGGGCGCCTGTAGTCCCAGCT
>NW_012099499.1:317848-321682 GCF_000951045.1 Mandrillus leucophaeus | reverse complement strand
AACATAGCACAAGTATACATATGTAACAAACCTGCACGTTATGCACATGTACCCTAGAACTTAAAGTATAATAATAATAATAAATTAATTAAAAAAAAAAGACAAATCAGTTGGTTGTAAAGACATTGACTTATTTCTGAGTTCTCCATTCTGTTTTGTTGGTGTATGTGGTTTCATACCAGTATCATGCTGTTTTGGTTACTATATCCTTTGAACATATTTTGAAGTCAGAAAGTGTGATGTCTCCAGCTTTGTTCCTTTTACTAAGGATTTCTTTGGCTATTCAAGCTCTGTTTTGGTTCCATATGAATATTAGGATTTTTGTTTCTAATTCTGTGATGAATATCATTGATATTTTGATGCGGATTGCATTGAATATGTAGATTGCTTTGGGCAGTATGGTCATGTTAATGATATTAATTCTTCTGATTTACGAGCATAGGATGTCCTTCCATTGGTTTGTGTTCTTTTTAATTTATTTCATCAGTGTTTTCTAATTTTCCTTGTTGAGGACTTTCACCTTTGTGGTTGAATTTACTCCTATGTCTCTTGTTTTTTAGCTATTGCGAATGAGATTGCCTTCTTGCTTTCTTTCTCAGCTAGTTCATTATTGGTGCATATAAACACTATGGATATTTCTGGCTGGGCATGGTGGCTCATGCCTGTAGTCCCAGCACTTTTGGAGGCCAAGGTGGGTGATCATGAGGTCAGGAGATCAAGACCATCCTGGCTAACAGGGTGAAAACCCGTCTCTACTTAAAAAAAACCTACAAAAAATTAGCTGGGCATGGTGGTGGGCGCCTGTAGTCCCAGCTCTTCAGGAGGTTGAGGCAGGAGGATGGTGTGAACCCAGGAGGCAGAGCTTGCAGTGAGCTGAGATCACGCCACTGTACTCCAGCCTGGGCAACGGAGCAAGACTCCATCTCAAAAACAAAAAAACACTATGGATATTTCTATGTTGATTTTGTATCCTGCAACCCTACCAAATTTATTCATCAGTTCTGGGAGTTTTTGGTGGAGTCTTTAGGTTTTCCTAGTTATAAGATCCTGACGTCTGCAAAAGGAACAATCTGATTGCCCTTTTTTCTGATTTGGGTGCCTTTTATTGCTTTCTCTTGCCTGATTGCTCTAGCTATGACATGTAATACTATGTTGAATAGGAGTGGTAAAAATGGACATCCTTGTTTTATTCCAGTTCTTAGAGGGAAGGCTCTCAGCTTTTCCCCATTCAATTTGTGGGGTTAAAATATGTTCTTTCTATATCTACATTGTTGAAAGTTTTTATCATAAACTGATACTGAATTTTATTAAATGCTTTTTCTGCAATTTATTGAGATGATCATATGGTTTTAGTCTTTCATTCTGTTGATGTGATTTATTATCATATGTTGAACTGTCTTTGCATCCCTGGGATAAATACCAGGAGATCATGGTATATTATCTTTTTGATTTGTTGTTGGATTTGATTTGGTAGTATTTTGTTGAGAATTTTTGTGTCTATATTTATCAGGGATATTGGCCTGCAGTTTTCTGTTTTTGTTGCATCTTTGTCTGGTTTTGGTATCACGGTAATTCTAGCCAGATAAAATGAGTTAGGGAGAATTCTTTTTAAATTTTTTTAGAATAGTTTGAGAAGAATTGGTATTAGTTCTACATTGTAAGTTTGGTAGAATTTAGCAGCGAGGCCATCTGGTTCTGGGCTTTGCTTTTTTGGAGACTTATTATGCGTTCAATGGTGTGAGCTCAGGTTTTCTGTTTAGTTCTTATTTAATCTTGGTAGGTTGTATGTGTCCAGGAATTTATTATTTCCTCTAGGTTTTCCAGTTTGTGAGTGTATAGTTGTTCATAATTGTCTCTGGTGATATTTTGTATTTCTGTGGTATTAGTGTTATGTCTCTTTCATTTCAGATTTTATTAAATAGGGTCTTCTCTCTTCTTGGTGAGTCCTGCTAGTGGTGTATTACTTTTATTTTTTTCAAAAAAAAATCAATGTTTCATTTCACTAATCTTTGTATTTTTAAAAGTCTCTCTTGCATTTAATTCTGCTCTGATTTTTATTATTTCTTTCCTTCTAGTAATTTTGAGCTTGTTTTTTTCTTGCTTTTCTAGTTTCTTGAGGTATATGATTAGATCATTTATTTGAAATCTTTCTACTTTTTGGATGTAGTTGTTTACTGCTATAAACTTTCCTCTTAGTACTGCTTTTGATGTATCCCATAGGTTTTGCTGTATCATGTTTTGATTTTCAAGTATTTCCAGATTTTTTAAGTTCCTCTTTCATTTCTTCCTTGACCCAATGGTCACTCAGAAGCATGTTGTTTAATTTCCATTTATTTGTACAGTTTCCCAAGTTTCTTTTGTTATTGTTTTCTAGTTTTATTCCATTTTGGTCTGAGATGACACTTGATAGATTTCAATATTTTAAAATGTCAAGAGTTGTTTGGTGTCCTAAGGTAGTCTATTCTGGAGAATGTTCCATGTGCTAATTAGAAAAATGTATACTCTGTAGCCATTAGAGGAAATGCTTTCTAATTGTCTAATTGTCTGTTAAGTCCATTTGATATAAAGTGCAGTTTAAAGCCCATGTTTATGTGTTAATTTTATGTCTAAATGATCTGTCTAATGCTGACATTTGGCTTGTTGAACTTCCCAACTATTTTTGTATTGGAGTCCATCTCTTCCTTTAGATCTAATAACATTTGCTTTGTATATGTGGTTGTTTCATTGTTGGGTGAATATATGTTTAGAAATATTGTATCTTCCTCCTGTACTGATCTCTTTATCATTATATAATAATCATCTTTTCTCTTTTTACTGTTTCTGACTGAAAGTCTGTTTTATCTGTTACAAGTATAGCTACTTCTGCTTGCTTTTGTTTTCTGCTTACATGGAATCTCTTTTTTCACACCTTGACTTCCAGTTTATACGTCTGTACTGATGAGATGAATGTCTTGTGGGTAGCATATAGTTGTTCATTTTTGTTCAATCCATTCAGCCAGTCCATATCTTTTAAGTGTAAAATTTAATCCATTTACATTTAAGTTTATTATTGATATATGAGAGCTTATTCCTGTTATTTTGTTAATTGATTTTTGTATGTTTTATATATCCTTTGTTCCTTTCTTTCTCTGGTTTTGTTTATAATTGTAGTTTCGTGGTTCTCTGTGGTGGTAACATTTGAGTTCTTTCTTTTCCTTATTTGTGTGTTTGTTCTACCAATGAGTATCATACTTCGATGCATTTTCTTGGTGGTAGATTTTTGTTTTTCCACTTCCAGGTTTAGAACTCTCTTAAGCATTTCTTGTATGGCCAGTCTAGAGATAATGAATTCCCTTGGCTTGTGCTTGTCTGAGAAATACTTTATTTCTCCTTAATTTATGGAGGATAACTTTGCTGGGTGTAGTATCCTTGAAGAGTAGTTTTTGTTGTTGTTGTGTTTTTGTTTTTCCCCTTTTTGCACTTTTAATATATCTTCCAATTCCTCCCTGACTTGTTAGGTTTCTGCTGAGAAATCTACTGTTAGTCTGATGAAGAGTCCCTCATAAATGTCTAGATGCTTTTCTCTTGCTGTTTATAGAATTCTCTGTCTTTAACTTTTAAGAGCTTGACTATAATATCCCTTGAAGAAGACCTTTTGAATTGAGTATTTTTGGGGATCTCTGAACTTCCTGTATCCAGATACTAGACTGGTAAAGTTTTTGGCTATTATTTCACTAAATATGTTTTCTATCCCTTTGGTTTTCACTTTGCCTTCTGGGACATGGAAAATTAAAATATTTGGTCACTTTATTGTGTCCCATATGCCATGTAGACTTTGTTCATTCTTATTTATTT
>NW_012099499.1:271808-312665 GCF_000951045.1 Mandrillus leucophaeus | reverse complement strand
AAAAAAAAAAAAAAAAATTATTTTTCTTTTTTCAGATCATAGAGAAAATCAGGATCTCCTAGGAAAATTGGAACTCAGAAATTGAAGACACAAAGATCAGATCAGATACCGGGAGACAGAATTTTGTCAACCAGAGCCACTTCTCTGTACACTGTAATGGAGAAAACCAAAGCTGACTGTAGGTATAAGTCAATTATTAAAGACATATCAGTGTAAACAAAAACGGTGGCAAAACTAGGAAGACTGAAGGAGAAGGGTAGGGAGCTATCGTTAAAAACACTCCCTTGATTTTCCTAAATTCTTATATTGGAAAGATATTGTGGTCTGTAAATCTCTAATTACTTCTTAAGTATCTTCTGTGCATTTTTAAATAATTAGTAACACCATAAATGTATTCCTATCTTTCTTCAAATTCTCAGTTAAAATTTCACCAAAATATCCAAAATTAGTATTTAATTATAACAGGTACTGAAAAATGTGCACAAATCACAAATGAGGAGTTCAGTGAATTTTCAGAAAATGAACATACCTTTGTAACTTGCATTCAGGTCAAGAAATAGAGCATTAACAGTACCTTGGAAACCTCTCTTATATGCCTTTCAAATCACTACCCGCTTTCCCAAGGTTAACTGTTAATAATGATTCTAGCATCATAGATTAGTTTTGCATGTATATGAATTTGAGATAAATGAAATCATATAGTATATATGCTTTTGCATCTCACTTCTTTTGCTTAATGCTGTTTGTGAAATTCATCCATGTCTTGATATGTGTAAGCTTGCATTGTCTTTTTAGCTTCATTAACTTCCTGAAAATTATGCCTTGTCCATTTTACAACTGAATTGCAGTGAAAAGTAGGAGCCTCTCTTTCCTGCATTTTATAAAGTGATCAGTTTAAAAATAAAAAGAGGTAAGTAAAGAGTTGAGATGTCAGATTGTCTTGAAAATAAAATAATACTACTATTAATAATAATGGATTCATTAATATTTAAAAAGGACTCTACCTGTTTTTGTACTTTGAATATATTAAGCTTTTTTATACATATCAAATTTCTCTTTGTTTTTTTTAGGAATTCTTATATGTGAGATAGTCATCACTTAAGCAAATCCTTCACCAATTATTTTATTTCAGCTTTAACTAACAATAGCTGTTATGCTCTGAAAGAGTAAAACATTAGGTAGTTTTAATCTCTTGGACAGTTTTGAGAATTAAATCTGTAGTTTAATCTGGAACAGTTTTGAGTTTAATATCCTGGACAGCTTTGAGACCCATTATAAACTTGCACGAGTTTTGGTGTCCCAAGGCCAGGAAAAGAATCACTCTTACTGCGACTGAGCAAAATGGTAAGCTCTGTACCAAATTGATGAAAAGCTTACCAAGTCCTCAAGAAGGCAATCAAATTTCTCAATGCTAATAGTTTAAAGGTCATCAAAGCACTTAAATGCTCAGAAATAGTAGCTCTTACTATCTCCAGATCCACTGGAATTTGATAGCTCATATAAATAAAACTGATTGAACAATATTCTTTGTCACTGTAGGCTCTATTGGGCCATAGAATAGAAAATGATGGAAATTTGCTTAAAAGAATATGAGGATACTTCTTAGAGACCAAATCCCAAATCTAATAGTGTTTGGCAGTAATTATCGATGGTATTGGAAGTAGTGTTAGTATTTAAAATGGTAAGTTGCATATGATTTTTATGACATTATCAAAATGGGATAAATTTGTTTTTGCAAGGCAGAAGTCATAAAACACTAAGAAAAATATGAATATCAATTTCATTATAGTAATTCAGATTGCCTAATTATTAAATACAAAGCATTCTTTTTCTTTTGTGATAATGCTGAAAGAGGAAAATCCTAAAGTTACAATAAACTTAGTAAATCCTAAATAATGATGTGGAGAAACCGGTGTATATCCGTATTTGTACTGCTTTTGCTAGGTGCAAATTGTATTGGCAGTGTTTCAAATTAGAGATGGAGAGGAAAACTAATTTTCTTTAGGTAACTTACACAGATTTTGAGCATAGTCACATTTTATAATAGAAACTAATTATTAAAATCCATGTCAGTCTTAAATAAATTTTTACAGATTGGAAGCATGAAGTTGGAGTGGTGGAAGAGAGTTGTGGTGGTGAATGTTTGCTGTGATAGCATTTTACTGATCCTATAAATATCCCATCAAGAGATGAGATATTGTTAATGCAGTGTGATTTCTAAGCATCCTTCCTCAATGACATAGTTTATACAGAACGTTATAGACGAAACTAATTATATTAAAAAAAGAAATTCTTTTCTGAACTTTACATATTGGAGATAAATACTCGTAAAATTAAGTAGAGATTAGAGAGTGTTTCAATTAGGAAAGTGACAAGCATTATAATTGGCTTTAAACAAATAAAATATAAATACAAGAAACTATTCAAGAGACTACTTTAACTCCCGAATCTATAGCCAATTAAAGAAAAAAAAATGTTGTAAACACAGCATTGAGGTTTTCCTAAGTTGTGATCAATAACTTTGCAAATTTACTCAAGAAGTATTTGTAAAATCAGTTTATTAAATGTAGTTAAATCTAAGCTGAATTATACATATTTACTCATCTATTTCATTTATTGATTCATTTACTCTTTCAAAAAATTATATACTCACTATATGCTAGACCCTGCTCTCTTAAAGTTTCTTTTAAAATAGAAATTCTTGTTCTACTTTAAAAATAACTAAACAAGAGAGAATAAATGTAAAATATAATGTTATGTAGTTGTTATAATATCTGTAATCTTAAAAAGTGGGAATCTTAAAAAATGGGAATCTGAAAAAGCGTGATATTATCGATGTATGTGCTTGTCCCAGTCTCAACTCCAGGGGCAGTTAGTTGATGAAACTAAAAAATTACACTCCAGGAATTGTCAGAAAGGCAGAAAGACGAACTGTAGATGCAATTACTAACAGGGATTTATTAATGATAACTTCATAAACACTTCACATTTGGTAATGATGATGATGCATTCTTACTGATGGGCTCTTATGAATGAAATTGGATAGTCAAAATGTATGGATTGGCTAAAATATTTTAGAGACACACATACATTGATATATTTTGGATATAGCCTTGTGATATACATTTCCAAGAATCATGGATATATAAGGAATCTTTAAGAAAGATTAAATTACTTACTGACTTTATGCTATCTCTTCTCCATATGACTATGAATTTTGTAATTACTGAAACTTAGCAGAGGAGAACCTCAAAGTTGCTCTTTATCCCTTGCTATTTCCCTATTCTTCTCCACTCCCAAAGAATAACTGTGGTTTGGTAAGACTTAAAGTCATTATTGGCTACTCTGCTAATGATTGCAGGTTGCTGAGGGAGTTTCAACATTATAAATGGTCCTTATGGGGATTCTCATTTTTCCTAAGTAAATTCTGCTGAGAGAGAACTGTCCATTCATTTGTCTTTGTCTTAGTGGCCTTTGGGAAGTTGAGGTCAGGCAGCCTGGAGGAACTCCTTTCTAGGCACTGGGGAAATATTAGTCCTGTATTTCGTGCTTCCCTTTGCTTTAATTCTTTCCATCAGGTGGCTGCTCTTAGATGTCCACCGAGATCTAAGACTTTGGTTTCACATTTAGGATTTGGTGTAAAAATAAAGACAGAGTCATTTGCTCTGCCTTGAGTGTTGACCTTTCAGGCCTACCTAGAAGGAAAGAGGTTCTACATGCGATTTGACTTTTTGAAACCAACACCCTTAGTAGTTAATAAACAGTATTTTGCCTTATTACTAGTTAGTATATAATCTCTGACACACTGAGGTGGGGAATCACTTGAGGAAGGGATTCAGATGTTTCTATTTCCTTGGCGTAATTTTATCTTAAACAATTATCACCCTTTAATTGTAACCCCATATGCTCAAGAGTAATTACTAGAAGTAAAAAATTATTTCCTTCCTCTACAGAAATGTGTAGTTTAGTTGGGTTACTAAATAAATAAACAGGCTGGGTACAGTAGCTCACACCTGTAATCCCAGTGCTTTGGGAGACCAAGGTGGGAGGAATGCTTGAGGCCAGGAGTTTGAGACCAGCCTGGGCAATATAGCAAGACTAGTCTCTACAAATAATAAGAAAAAAGCCATGTGTGATGGCTTGGTCCTGTGGTCCTAAGCTCCTTGGGAGGCTGAGGTGGGAGGATTGCTTGAGCCAGGAGGTCAGGGATGCAGTGAGCTTAAGATCATGGCACTGCACTCCACAAGACACAAGAGTGAGACCCTGTCTTAAAAAAAAAAAAAAACAAATAGAAAGAAAAAAAAAAGAGGCTGAGACACTTATAAACAAATGTGAGACAATAAATTAAATGTGTGTACGTGTGTGTGTGTGTGTACTAAGTATGGGGGTGCATACAGTAGCACTTGCCACATGGTAAACTTTTAACAAATATTTGTGTGATAAAAGCATAAATTCATAATCCATGTGTTGTAAGTTATTCTCTTAAAATACCAAAACATAATTTAAAACAAAGAAGAATCCAAAAGTGTAAAGTAATGGATCAAAAAGATTTGCTGTTACTGTCCCCAAAATCAACAAGCATGAGAATAATGCGAAAGGATACAACATATTAATTAATCTCTAAACATTTTTCTTGTTTTCTAGGTTTTGAGAATATGTTTTATCAATCTTGTGTATGTGTCACTGTTTTCTAGTCAATTATCTTACCATGCTAGTGGCTGAATCACAATAGAAATCAAAGATTTTTTAGTACTCAAATGTTAAAATACTTCCCCTATTTGGGTTACCTCTTAATTATGAAGGCATTTGTAATTGCTTCTCTCCAGATTTAGGATTAGTCGAAGAGTGAATGACGAGATATTTTCAATAAAGTGTTGTTATCCGTAAATAGCTAAATGGCCTTTCAATCATTTTTGTAATGAATATAATATTAAGTCTTAAATTTAAATAGTGAAACATTAAGGATCTTTTTCTGTAAAAATTTTTTAGCTTGCAGGATTATGTCATTTATTCTTTGATTTATAACTGAAGTACTCTAATACAATGTTAACTGCATGATTTTCTACTTTGGGAGATGGTTTAAAGATCAACAATTAGTAGGTGGCATATGGTGGCATGCACTTGTAGTCCCAGTTACTTGAGAGGCTGAAGTGGGAGGATTGCTTGAGCCTGGGAGTTTGAATCCAGCCTGGTTAACATAGTGAGACCCCCATCTCTAAAAAAATGTTTTTAAACATCCAAATCAGCAATTATTAATGTTTTTTACTGTGTGTATCGGATTATGTAAATTAAAGGGGAAATCTAAATGAATGATCTTAAAATTGATTTTTTAACACAGCATTGAAGAAACATTAACAAACGTTGAACATTCTCTATATTACAGACACCCCTGCTAGAATTTAGGAATTCAGAAAGAAAGGGACTGTCCTCTGTGCTTCAGGAACATTCACACAAGTGAGGTAAATATTTTGCTAGATTTAAAAAAATTATGTTGAAATAAACTTGAATTATATTTGTTTGGTTTTGTGGGGACCAAAGGCCAAAAGCTGGTTTTGAAAACACACTTAAAAGGGATGAATGATTTTTAAAATCAACTTGTAGAAGTTCTGTCTCTCTGTTGAAATAAGTAGCACTTTTTTTGTCTCAAAATATTTCTTTGTTTCAAAATCCTCATGTTCTTTTATAAGCTGTTCTTTACTGAAACTAAACAAAAAAAAAATAAATAAATAAAACAACTAAACAAAAGAATAAAAAAAGAAGCCTTACATGAAACTATTATACAGTATTGTGAAAATAGATAACTTATTACAGTAGATTATTTAGACAGAGCTCAGACCATATTATGTATAATTTGAAACATTACATAACTGTAATAAGCAGATCTCAAATGTTTATAAGTAAAAATTACTATGTGGGATGATAATGAATAAATAGAAATGTAAGCAAACCATGATCTTTGCTTTGGAAATATTTTTTCTTGACAATGTCATGTACTCAGATTTTAGATTCTAACTTAAATTGCATTTTTATTTCTGGCTAACATCCCTTTCAGCCTGTAGCAATTACAGAGTAGATCGTCCAGAGTAAAAACAAAAAGCAGAGACGAAGTTAAAGGGCTTCCTGATACATTTACTTGGCACAAAGTCTTATATCGACCCTCAGAGGTAGATGTGGGTGTTAATCACTTCATCTTAAGGACTTTTCCTCAGCTCCTCAGAAACTGAATGTGTTAAGCATAGAGCACAATGGGAACAGCTCCATGCAGGCTCACTTGTTCATTCATTAATAATTTATTTATTACCAATATGTAATAAACACCCTTTTCTTATTGGTCAGACCACTTCCAGGATAATTTATATGATTGTGTTAGCATTGCCTTTATTTGTGGTTTCTGGGGGAACCTTGACAAATTATAATCCTATTCTACTTAATTTCCCTATTGGTGATCTGTATTAAAGTATATCCTATCTTGACCATGGGATTTTCCCTCTCAGATTTTAAATATACAAATGGGCAATGAATTTTGTTTTTCAGAGGAGACACAATAAAGTACATTTATATTCTCCACCTTGCAGAATATTATTTTGGTATATGCTGAGCCAGATTATCTCAAGGTCTATGTCATCAATAGATGGGTATCTTTATTCTCTCAATGCCTTGTTTTAGAGAGGTACCTTATAGCTGTTCTGATTTTCAGTATGAAGGATCAATTGAATATTGCCCAAATTAAATGTAAAAAAGAGAAGGGGACAAGCATTATTTGACTATCTGCTACTATTAGTTCATTAGTTCAATTCTCAAGACAACTTTTTAAAAATTTTATGTATTTAGTTATTTAATATTTTTGAGGTGAGGTCTTGCTATGCTCTTCAAGCTGGTCTTGAACTCCTATAAACAATTTTTTGAAGTAGAAACAATTATCCTCATTTTATTGACAAGGAAATTAAAAATTAGGTCATCTATAGGTCAGACTATAACTAACATTGCTGTGGAGATACCATTCAAATCCAGTACCCTGTCATGTTATATCTCTTGCCCTGAATTAAATATCAATTGGAAAATGCATTGGATATCTAGAATTTCTCCTTGCTTACTGGAATATTTTTTTTCAGAGAAAAACAACTTCTGAGGCTACATATCATAGCAGATTTTAAAATGACTTAATTACATTGTCTAGTTGCAATCACAGAGATTTGGCTGGTGGTGCTTTCTGCCTTTAAATAATCATGTCTATTAATATTGCAGAGTGAGTTTGTCTCTTTCTGTAAACTAGGTTTAGGAATAAAATCTGATAGATTTTCAAACCAAATAATGTTTTTCATTGGAAACGTACTACCCTACCTACTACCAAAGGTACTATGCTACCTACCCTTTGGTAATAGGTAGGGTAGTACCTTTCCAATGAACCCATACCATCTATTATATCCCGTACTTCAGAATGACTGTATTTGGATGTAGAGTCTTTAAAGAGGTAATTAAGTTAAAATAAGGTCATTAAGGTGAGCCCAAATCCAATATGACTGGTGTCCTTATAAGAAGAAAACATTAGGACAGAGACACATTTAGAGGGAAGACCATGTGAAGACACAGTGGGAAGGGTGCCATTTGGAAGTCAAGGAGAGAGACTCAGAAGAAACCTACCCTGCCAATTCCTTGGTTTCTGACATCTAGCCTCCAGAATTTTAAGAAAATAAATTTATATCGTTTAAACCACACTGTCTGTGGTACTTTGTTTTCTTTATTAGGGGAGCCCTACCAAATTAAATACCATTTTCTTTGATACTGTAGGAACTGAGATTTCCTGGCTCACATTTTCAAGTAGTTCTGCTTGGGAATCATTTATAAGATTTAGAAATCATCCATATTAAGATGTGGAAAGAGAAATATAATTAGTCACCCAACATATTAAATTATTATAAGTAGTTGTATTTGTAATGGGGTATTAAATAAATACCCTGAATGTGATATGAATATTTAGGGTCTCTCTATCATTAGGTTGCATGGATGATAACCAATCTGTGTACTATGTTGTTGTCGTTATTGTTGTTGTTGTTGTTTTTGAGATGGAATCTCACTCTGTTGCCCAGTCTGGAGTGCAGTGGCACAGTCTGGGCTCACTGCAACCTGTGTCTCCTGAGTTTAAGTGATTCTTCTGCCTCAGCTTCTGGAGTAACTGAGACTACAGGTGTGTGCCACCATGCCCGGCTAATTTTTGTATTTTTAGTAGAGACAGGGTTTTACATATTGGCCAGGCTGGTCTGGAACTCATGACCTCGTGATCCGCCTGCCTCAGCCTCCCAAAATGTTGGGATTACAGGCATGAGCCACTGCACTTGGCCCTGTGTACTATGTTGTTAACAGCATAAAGTAATAATTAATAAGCCTGATATTATTTGACTATTGTTTATCAAATATCTATAAGATTGTATTTGAAGACAGTGAAAAAAATGCTTTCAATCTGAGCTACCTCACCACCTGGTCCACCAACATGTTTAACATCACTGGGCTTATCACTTCTTTGCTACAGACTACTAAAGAGTTTTGTTAATATGCAAATTTTTCATCTAAGTAAAGCAACAAATTAGGTTTGAATTATTCATTAATATTGTTATACAAATTAGTTTAATAGATGATATAGCCAATTACTTAGCCTGTCCTTGCAGCCAGTGGACATGTATTTTTTTAATTTTATTTTTATTGACAGGTAATAATTATATATATTTATGAGGTACAATGTAATACTGTAATACATGTATACATCAGGGACTCTGTAAATTACTTTAATTAGTATATTAATCACCTCACATATTTACCATTTCTTTGTAGTGAGAACATTTAAAATCCCCTTTCAGCAATTTTGAAATATACAATTTATTATAATTAACTATAGTCACTGTGCTGTGCAACTGATCACCAGAATGCATTCCTACTCTCTAACTGAAACTTTATACCCTTTGACCAGCATTTCCCTTACCCTGCCCACCCCTCACAACCACCATTCTACTCTTTCCACTTTTATGAGTTCAAATATTTAGATTCCACATATATGTGAGATTATGTGATATTTGTCTTTCTCTTTCTGGTTTATATCACTTATCATAACATCCTCTAGATTCATCCATATTCTCAGAAGTGACAGAATTTTATTCTTTCAAAAGGCTAAGTAGTATTCAATCATGTATATTTAAAACACATTTTAAAAAATTCACTCTTTTGATGGACACTTAAGTTTGTTTCCAAATCTTGGATATTGTGAATAATGTTGCAATAAACATGGGACTGCAGATATCTCTTCCACATACTAATTTCAAAGAGGATATACAAAAGGCCAACAGGTATATGAAAAAACAGTTAATATCTCTAATCATCAGGGAATTACAAGTTAAAACCACGAGGTATCACTTCTCAACTATTAGAATAGCTATTATAAAAAAGGTGCAAGTTCACAACTGTTGGTGAGAGTGTGGAGAAAAGGGAACACTTGTACACTCTTGGTGGGGATGTCAAATAATACAGCCATTATTTAAAAAAAAAAAAAAAAAAAAAAAGCAGGAAGGAGATTTCCTAGATAGCTAAAATGGAATGACCGTGTGATCCAGCAATTCCACTTCTGAACATGTATATTTTAATAGAGAATAGTTGAAGGCTGAGCTAGGCACAGCATACTGTGGGAAGGTATGGACAGAAGGAAGAGGAATATTAAAAAAAGAAATAGGTAGGCAAACGGAGATACAGGCCACAAGCAAAGAAAGTGTATTTGCTTTAAGCTGGAACTGACACCACATAAAAGTATGACAGGAAGTGTGGGTAAGTTCACCATTTATAAATCAAAAGTAAACATGGAGAAGTGCTGAATATGGAATAGACATCTCTCATGTGGGAACAGAGTGGGCAGTTAATTCACAACACCAACCCTCATATGATTGGTACCTTAAAGAAGCCATACCATGCTTCATGAATTAAAACAGTTCCAGAAGGAAAAGTAAGGTACGTACATATCCAATTTGTTTGGGGCATTCTTTATTTTCTCCCTTTGTCCCCTAGTTAGGTTAAACATATGACATCAACAGTATTTGATCATTTTAGCCTATAAATACAGCAATTTTTAAGTAGTTTAATCTAATATTAATAGTATCTCCTTTTGCTCTTGAGTGTCTGAGTTTAATAAAAAGTTATATGTGTATATATAGTTACCTTAATAAAATAGCTGTGGTATTATCGTTTTTCCTAGGATGTCTGGTAATAATTTTCCTTATTTCTTTTTAATTAGTGACTTTAATTAGTATATTTAGAAACATTTTCCTTGTTGAAACATATACATACAGAATTGTATTGAGAGTAGGTAATAAGAATGAGACAAATTATTCCCCCATAAAATGAGTTTTAAGACCAGTAACAAGAAAATATTTTTAATTGATGTATTTAAAAGATTGGTGGTTTATAAATAATTTTTAATTATTATCTTTCCATAGGGTTCAAATGGAAATATCTTAAATGTAAAGATAAATTTTACTATGTCTATAGGGCAAATCAATCATATTTCTTGCATAAAGGAGGCATTCTCCCTCTGACTACATGGTAGAGCTGCTTCAAACTGGATTCTGGTAGGTATTGGAACCTCTCCTAGGACCACAACACAGGCAACATATAATTAACTTTGTCAGATGGCTAGCAGCTGAAACCAATCATGTAGCAATGCAGACATATAGTACCTCTCATAAAGAGAATGGAAAAGTGCCTAATATAATAAATAAAATAATTTTTACAACCATGATAAATAACCATTACTGCTTCATGGTGTTTTTTCTTTTAGTTATTCACTGTTTATGACTGAAAATAATCAATAATCTAAACTCCAGTGACTGAAATTGAATTACTAAGTCCCAATAAGCACTGAATCTACTTTTTACTTCTAGTATTGTTATTTCTGTCACTACGTGATTATTTTTTACATTTGTCTCTGTTTGTCCTTTATTTATCATCAAATAAGTTAACAAAGCCTGGGAACTGCTTTTGAGTTAAGGTGAATGTCAACATTTCTCTGCTTAACTGGTATTAATTAGTTTTGCAAGGGCAGTTTTGCCTAACTTTTTCCACTAATCATTGTACTGCTGAAAGGCAAAAAATAGTGAGAAGATGTATTGCCAATTCTCTTCTACTAGAGAAATTAATATACTTAAAAATGTAAAAATACAGACCTCTGCAAAGAAATTGCTCAACTACAGCAATCCCGTTGTGTGTGTGTGTGTGTGTGTGTGTGTGGTGGAGGGATTTTAGTTATATATTTTTGAAGCATCAACCAAGCTTACTTTTTATTAGAGGGTAAGTTGAAAATCCATTGGGGTTAGCTATTCTTTTTAAATTTGAGAGTCACTGGACTACTTAAATGTATTTGGTTGAACTTTGTTTTTTATTGACTTATGATATGAAATTATTATTTGTAAACATACCTGTAAATCCTAATTGCAGAAATTAATGCCCTCATCATTTCTCAGTTACCTAATAAAATTAATGTCATACCCACACACCCACATCCATCTACCCCCGCAACACACTGAAAGTTAAATATCAGACCTTGGATTGGACTGTATTCTGTATGGTCAGGATTAGACTTTGAGTGACAGAGTTGGGTAATAAAAAGTTATTTGTGTTTCCACAGGCAGATGACATTATTTCTTTCTAAAGCAAAGCTACAATTAGGACCCATCCTTAAGCTGTGAAGTCACAAGGTCATATAAAGTCCACAGGGAATTGAACTCTACTACATTTCACAACTATTATTAAGGACAGAATATAACATGAGGAGAAGCAAAACTCATAATGTAATTTTAAAATGTCTGACTTCCAGTTTTATACAGGAAAAAAAGGCTAAACTACTATAGTATAAGAGGTTGTTACTATGAAAGAAGGGAAACAAATATAGTTAAAATGTGGGGACAGATTTGAGTGCTCAATCTTTCATTTAGATTTTCACAAACAATTCTCACACCTTTTAATGTCTTCTGCATCATCAAAATACAGTTACCCACACTGCACTCAGGTTGCAGTGGGCCCTCAAAGCCCATCTTACATTGCTCCTAATGCCTTTTTTGAGGGGATCTTTAATTATTAATTGATCTATTAATTTTTTACTTACTTTTCTGAGTGTCCAATTTGTTATGGGCAAGTGCCAAGAGATGCAGAGAAGAAAAAGATATTGTAATCCCTCCATGCTAGGAACCCATAGTCTGATAGTGGATACCACCATGTAACCAAATAATTGGAAACACATGAAATATAGATATATAGGCAGTATAATGTGAGGGTACAATTGTTTGGGAGTTAGTGTGTGGTGATGAAGAATACAGACTTGATAGGGAACAAAACCAAATGGGAGTTCAAACTTCCCTGCCTTCTAGCTTTTGAATTTTGTCCAATCCTCAAACCTGTTTGATTCTCCATTTCCTACTTGTAAAATTGGTGCTTCTCCTGCCGTATTGTTCTAAGGATTAGAGCAAATACATGCAAAGCACCAGGAATTTAACAGATTCAAGAAATAAATGCTATGTGGTTCATATTAGGGTGAGGCCTGGTCTGCTGTGTCAGCAAGCAGTTTTGAAGTTTTCTTGTATTCATTAGAAATCTTTTAAACATTTCTAAGCAGCAGAATGACAGGGTCAGAAGGACACTTTAGAAAGATTAGTCTGGCAACAGTGAACAAGAGAGATGGGAGGGGGAAGAACCTGGAGATCAGAGACAAGTTAAGAGACTATTGAAATAGTTCAGGCATGAAATTAAAAGGATCTGCACATAGAGGATAGAAGGCATCCCAGGTGACTAGATTGATAAAATGAAAAGGATTCTGCAAGGGAGATGAATGGCACTTCTTTTTCAGAAGAATGGGCAGTGGTATCCTTCAGGGAGAGGAGAACTAGCATTATCGTACCCCCAGTAGTTGCTCACTATAAATTAGACATTTTGGACGCTTTAAGACACTGCAATATTCCAAAAATGAGGTATACACTGTTTCCTCATTTTTTAGACAAGAAGGCATTAGAAAGCTTAATTGACTTGCCCAAGGCCATAAAGGTAGAAAGTGCTTGAGTAAAATTTAAACCCTAACCTTCTGTTGCTAGAATATATGAGCCACCTATTGTTACATTAACTTGTCTTCAGAAGCAATAGCGACTACCCAGTGTTGGGAAGTGACGGTAATAAAGTCAATAATAGAAATAAAGCAGGAAAAAGTTATTGGGATGGAAAGGCAACAGCTGACATTCTCCCTCACCAACCCACTGTAATACTCACCAGCAGAAAACATATAGCTCAGCTGGTGTAAGGCTCTGTCCTCTGCTTTTCCCCACTGGGCTCCTCACCACCACCTTGTGCACACCCTGGCCAGTGTTCTCAGTTCATCGTCACTATTTGAGGAGTATGGTTAAGAGGCATATGTAGCATATTCTGCAGAGTTGAAAATTAATCAGGATCCCTTCAATTTTCATTCACTTCTAAATTCTAAGATGCTTGTTTACTTATATTGAGGAGTTGGTCTCATGCACTAGTTTGCCTCAATATCATTGTCTTTTTTTTTTTTTTTTTGCACGATGCTTTGTGCATATTTGCTTTTTTTTATTCCATAGATCTTAAATAATACTTGGGTTAAAGTGTGAACACCTCAAAACTCTGACAAGCAGTTGAGTCTAAAAGAAAGCTGAACCAATCCTAATTTTGTCTGTAATACACAAGTCAATCATCCATCATCTGGATTACCTCTCTGAATTACTTGCTAACTCACCCTGCTCTTTAAGAAAGGTTTAGTGAAGAGTTAGAAATGTGGAATACAGAGCATTTGAGGAAAATCCGTGTTTATAAATAACAAATAGGAGAACTAGTAGACCATAATGAGAAGATGGGAAAGAACATGTTACATATTAAATTGAAAAATATCTAACATTTAAGGCAGCTACAGTAAAACCTGCTTCTCCATAGAGTATTTGTCACAGACACAACACAATCTCACTTTTTGCTTGACATTTGTATAATTCGTTCGACTGCTATAAAAAAGTCACCTAAATAGTGAACCTGGATATTTTATCAAGTCATGGAATAAATAGAATAAAGCATTGCCCTCACTTCTGCATAATGCTTCACCAGTTGGGTTTCATAACAAAACTGTGGTTTTTGTTTGTTTGTTTGTTTTGTTTTGAAGGGGAGCCTAAATTAACAGCTACTATGTTAAAAAAAAATTACATTTCGACTGACTGGAGTGATAAGAAGTCATTTGTTTAGCTGTTTGTTATGCTTTTAGGTAGGGCCACACCTACACCCTCCTAGATACGTGGAAATTTATCCTAGATGTATTGACTGTAAGGAATTGCATTTTATAGCCTTCCTATATTAACAGGACTTCTCAAGGGGGCAGTGAGAAGAAATTATTATAGCCTCTCTAAATCTCTCCCTATAACTTGAGTTCACTTCTTTCATGTTCTCCTGGTCATTATTTTGATGTAATAACTTTCACCTACTTAGACTGGTGACCTTTACTGTAATATATTATGGGTTATCTTTTAGTATAGTTAAACGCTCACAGGCCAGGAAAAATGCCAGTGTGCATAGGCTTCAGTGATATAGGAGAAATAGTTTTTGAACTATTGTTAAACTATTTTCTGTTTCTTTCTGCATCTCCTAAAACAGTTTCATTTTGCAGGTACTATATCATATTCTTTACAACGAAGCAATTTTTTCTTGTTCTTTGACTTTACAGGGTATGTGAAACAAACTTATTCTCCCATAGTAACTCTGGTCCTAACACAAGGAGAAGTTTATAAGGGGACTTTTACCAACGGCTGCTTATTGTTTATTTCTGAGCTATCCCTGAGTACCTATGTGGGAAACCAGCACTGGCAGGTAAAGATGAATAAGAAGACTGATAGGTCGTCAATTTTGTAATGTTCAGAAGCAATTCTCAGGGACTTTCTTAACAAAATCGGATACATTCTTATAGAGGAGCAAAGCTTGAGGACTGACTGTCAATCTCCAGAAGGAGAAAGAAATACCTGAAAACTCTCACAGTCTAAATGTAGACCCAAGAATATGACAGATACATCATAGTAGCCCTATACTACTATATAATGTGGAATGCCTTGACATTTTCATTTTTTTACATTCATATTATATGGCAGTATATGAGGTTCTTGGTTTTTCAGATTAGTACTCTGAGCTCTGGTCTTGCCTCATACAGTGTATCCTCACCACTGCTACCTCTCACCTATGCTAGTACATTCATGTAACTCAGACAGCAACAATTCAAACAAGTGATTAGCAATATAGCTTAGCAAATAATGTCAGTTCTCTATAAACTATTATAATGTCGTTGAAACACTGGTTTTGAAGACTGTTTTATGAATAGTAAGACATGTTTATTGCATACATGTTGTTAGCAGGGTGGGGCTAAGAACAAGTGGTTGGAGTTACACTGTAACTACTATTCAACTATTTAAGCATAGTGGATATAAGAAAAGTGACTTAAAGATAAATCCCCATATGATAATGAAAATTGCCTCAAGGTAGTAGGATAATTAAAAACCATTTATTTACTCTCTTCTTTTTTTTCAAATGTACTGTAAGATGGCCATGTTGCTTTTATAATTTTAGAATGTAAATTATTTTAATAAGAATTACTTCTCAGTCACCTACCCACATGAGGAAGAAGAAAGAGGAGGAAGCAATTAATTCTGCTGGAAAAAAATCAGATTGAAAATAGCCTCTGAGCGAGTTATTCAATCATGGAAAGAACATGAGAAGAAAAGAGAGAAACAAGAGGGGAAATGCCAACACTGGAGTTGCAGGTGCCCAGGGTGGAGTCGGCTGTGGTACCTGAGGCAGTGTTGAGCAGTGTCAGGGGCTCAGCTGAGCTGGGAGAAAGAGCTGGGTGGCCAGATCTCAGATGAGCTGATTGAAGCCAAAAAGCAAAGAAATAGGGAAGCTTTTAATGACTTACTGCCATGGTACAAGCAAGAGTGGATATTGGAGGAAGTCCCGACTCCTCCTGTTCCACTTTCCCCCAAGGTGTTGCACGTGGGCGGGGGCTCAGGTATCATGGCAGTTGTCTCATTGTTGAGGGAGCCCAGGGCAAAAGAGCCAGAGATGTTATGGGCCCCACTGGGGAAAATGTCTTCAAGGTCTCTTTTTCCCACCTATCCCATAAGGAGGCCTTGGCAGAGGTACCTGAAGATGACCTCTGCCAAGGCCTCAGATAAAGATATCTAGAAATGAAACACATGGGCCAGGAATGCAAATATGCAGAGTAGGATGGGCCAGAGGGGCCTGAGTCCTTGACTGCAACTTAGTTTCCTGGCTGTATACCGTATCTGATGTGGGGAGGATACCTTTTCCACATGAGGCCTGCCAGGTAATGACTTTTTAATAATATATGGTTAGGACTGAAAAATAAAACATTTTCCAGAAGTTTAACTCCTTCAGTTGAGCTCAAACCCTGAAGGCTATCATTGGAATCTGGGGTCTCTGAGATTTTTAATCAGAGGAGTGATACAAAAAGTATGTTTTAGAAAGGTAACTGGTGTGCATTGTGGAGAACAGACAGGAGAGAGTTAAGAGCAGACACGGTAACACTACTTCTGTGTTCAGATGTGGGCATGATGAACTCATTTCCAAAAACATAAAGTAGTGTGTAAAGAAACTAAGAGAAAATGAATGACTTGCTGATGAGAATTGAAATGTCTCTTTCTTCTGCTTCTCTGAAGTAATTTAAATTCATTTTAAAGTTTTGCTTATAATCACTGATATACCATTAGTACAGTTAAATCTTTCCAGCTGTCTATAAAGTATCTTACTCATTAAGGAAAGTATAGATGAAGTCGAATCTATACTATCTTAATTATGAATCATGTTATCCATTTTCAAAACTAGGTTTCATGGGCTAATTTTATAAAAAAAGAAACACATGAAAAATTGCTTAAAGGTTTTCTTGACTAAGTTTGCATTTCTCAAGACATTTCTCAAGAGCAAGCTCAATAATTTGAAAGCCATCTGTTCTATAGACTAAAATAATACAGTCAAAGCAAGGAATTGAGAAAAAAAACTGGTATTCTCCCCATAGAGAAGAGAAAAATGAAAAAGTGGAATTCCACTGGAAATGTTGAAAACCCTTACTTATGACAAAGAATCCAACTGGAGAGACACTTACAACGCACACGTCTACAACCACAGACATTAATCAATGTATCATTTCCAGGTTGTGTTTAATATAAGAAGTAACTTGCACTCTCTTTGACCTAATATGTTTATTTCACCAATGTCAAGAAACATTGAGTTTAAAATACACTGGTTAACACAAACTTTTATCACGTGGGTCAAATAATTTTGAAAACCAAATGTAAGGTTAAAGGACACCTTTATTTGAAAACTTTATAATTTAATTATTTTCCTATTGTTAATAAGAAATTACCTTTTAAAATAATAAAATAGACCTGAAACAATGAAAACCTTTAAGAAAAATAATGATCCTATGTTATTAAAAGAATGGGTGGCTTTCAAGAATAAAGTCCAAAAGATTGTCAGAGAAACAGAGACTTCTCAGAAGATTCAAACATCTTTCATCACCCTCAGTTTGCTTGCACAAAGAGCCATTAATCAGTACTACAGCTAAGAAAGTCCAGTTATTTAAGAGAATGCTTCTCCGTTCAGTGAAAGAAGATTCTAAATGCAGCTGTAAGACCAATAACAAAATTATTCGTGCATCAAAAGGGCTGCACAGACACACTAAATGTTTTGCTCTTCAAAAAAAAGTTGCCTAAAATAAGACATTCTCTTTTCACTAAGCATCTGTGTGGACACAGAAAATTCATTCATTAATTTAACAAGTTATTTATTCAGTTGCTCTTATGTGCCAGGCAGTGTTCTAGGCCTCACAGATACAGTGATGAGCTAGATAAACCTACTTGGAACCTGTACTATCATGTAGGGTTAGAGATTAATCTCTGAAAAATAAGTATATAAATGTAATACATTCCAAATTAATAAATATGAGGGAGAAATTAGATAATGTGGAAGGGAAATAAAAAAATCTCAGGACCCCAAACTCACTATGCAGAAGGGAAAAGTTAAGCCTGGAAACTGAGTTATGCAAGAAACTGCCTTTCCCTTTGTTACTAAACAGTCAGCTGCAAGATAGACGGGCCCATGTCTTTCGGGGGCCTCCCTTACTCTAACAAGGAAAACTAACAGTTTATCTTCATAAGTACAGGACAAAAACCAGACTGGAAATTATCCTTTGCCCACCCTGAGACAAATGCAGATTGGGTAAGAGATGAATGTGTAATTGACTGTTCTCCTACCACCTCCTTTCACATGTAACATGGATTGAATGATTGCTAATGAAACCATGACAGGAATGTAATCAGTTATCTCACTACCTTCCTCCTTTTTTACCACTTTCCCTTTCTGGCCTGCTTTTTTCCCCCTTTAAATACTGAAACCCTCAAAATCCTTTCTGGAAAAAGTATGGGACACAGATCCTGTACCTGAACTCAGGTCCAGCTGCTCACTGATGGAAAAGCTGAATACACAAGAGATGAGGTATGCTAGAAGGAAAGCAGCTTTGTTCAAATGCCAGCAGTTGAGGAGATGGTTAGGCTCATGCATCCAAAAACCATCTCAAATGACTGAGGGGATTTAAAAAGGGAAACTTGGTACAGGAAACATGCAGCAGTGCTCCAGGGTGCAGGTCTGCATGTTTTGTTTTGAGGGCTATCTAGAGTTATTGTCCACCTGGAGTACAGGCTGGTGCCATCTTGGTTGTGGCCAGGTTGTAGATTAATGATTTTGAGGTAATCTCCAGGTTGGGGAGAGTTCTGCAGCTTGGTATGCATGGCTGATTTAATCTCAAGATTAGCCTCTGACTTTTTTTTTTTTTTTTTGAGACGGAGTCTTGCTTCGTCGCCCAGGCTGGAGTGCAATGGCATGATCTCCGCTCACTGCAATCTCCACCTCCCAGGTTCAGGCAATTCTCCTGCCTCAGCCTTCCAAGTAGCTGGGACTACAGGCATGTGCCACTATGCCCGGCTAATTTTTTGTATTTTTAATAGAGACAGGGTTTCACGGTGTTGGCCAGGATGGTCTTAATCTCCTGTTCTGGTGATCCGCCTGCCTCGGCGTCCCAAAATGCTGGGATTACAGGCGTGAGCCACCGCGCCTGGCTCTTAGCCTCTGAAAATTTTAAGCATATAGTTAGATAAGCATGCATGGTGTAAGGGAGTGTCTGGTAGGAAAGTGAAGGAAACAGAGTATTTCAAAGTACATTTCAAGATTATATTCTAAGACTAGAAAAAAGGGTTAAAATGCATTTTCAAGCTAAAATACTTGGTTACAACCCTACTAAGACTTGTGTCTCCTTTTCCAGGTATATTCTCAACCTTGACAAAAAGCAAAACAAAACAACAAAAGCAAAAACAAAAACCTCTAAGTTTATTGAGACCTCTTTCAGATGCTGTTTTTAGTTTACAATAGAGATAGGGTGTTGCTGAATGGAAGCGTGGAAGAGGCTGCTTTCTATGGGTTGGCCCAGAAAGATTTCTAAGGAGATGATGAATTCTAAAGATATTTTAAAAATTGAATGGGCACAGGAAATTTTACCACAAAATGTGGCTCTCTGATATAATGAGAACTTTGAATTAAAAATCCTTAGAGATTAACATGAGCTGGAAGAGACTCTTCATCTGCCTACATAAAGGTAGGACTGACCCACCAAGGAGATCAATTATCCTTGTTCCCCTCCCTGTTATCTTATTACCCTTTACTGGAAAGAAGACCAAGAATGTAACCACAGCAGAATGGGCCTGATATGGTTTGACTGTGTAGCCATCCAAATCTCATCTTGAATTGTAGCCCCTACAATTCCCATATGTCATGGGAGGGACCCAGTGGGAGGTAATTGAATCTTGGACGTGGGTCTTTCCCATGCTGTTCTCGTGATAGTGAATAAGTCTCACAAGATCTGATGGTTTTATAAAGAGGAGTTCCTCTGCACAAGCTTGCTCTTCCCACTGCCACGTAAGATGTGACTTGCTCCTCCTTGCCTTCCACCATGATTGTGAGGCCTCCCTAGCCACATGGAACTGTGAGTCCATTAAACCTCTTTTTCCTTATAAATTACCCAATCTCCAGTATGTCTTTATTAGCAGTATGAAAATAGACTACTACAGGGCCCTTTTTTTTGTTTTTTTTGACAAAATGTGGACTGTCTCCAAGGATCATTTAAATTCCAAAGAGAACTATTTATAAGTTAATTTCTGTTCCCCATTGCAATCATTCTCCCTAGTAATCATTTATTGACCCCCCAATAGAATTCCTCTTCTCCTGGTCCTAAAACCTGTTTTGCCAGGATCCAAGCCCTCAATCTTTCTGTGACCTCAATATGGTATATAAACTTTTGGCCACTATTGGGATATGGAGCAATCACTGTGATTCTCCTTGTGCACACAGTTAAATACATTTGTATGTCTTTCTTATTAATTTGCCTCATTGTGAGCTGATATTTCAGCAAAACTTCAGATGGCTAAGGGCCTTGCCCCCCACAAAAGACTTCAAAATTAAAAAAGATATTTTCGATGACTAGATTTTAGGAGTGAAGAAGAATTAGAGTGACACGTAGATTTCTGGGTTAAGTAATTGAGTAGAGGGTTGAGTAATATATTAGAAAATTTATGAAGCAAAGTAGATTTAAAAGAAGATATTAGGTTGGGTTGTGGACACAGAAATTGAAAAGTCCTATACTCAACATTTGCCAAGACTGTGGCAAGAGTATAGATGGAAACTCACATGCCACATTTCTAAATATCTAAAAGTCAAATGTTAAGCTAAAAAAATAAACCTGCTTAAAAAATCCTATAATGCTATCATAAAAATTATGTCTTATTGAGAGAAAATTTCTATTTCATGTCTTTTTAATCTTTTTCCTTTTCTGGGCTATACTTTTGTACTTGTTCATTACTGTCACAATGTTGAATGGTACTAGCTGAATTATGTAAATGATTGAAAATAAAATATAATTCTCTTCAAAGTGTGTGCAATGTGAATGTACCTTCATAAAAAAAATGTAAATTAACATGAATGAATGGAAAAAATATTAAAAATATGTATTTTTAAAGTTAATTTTCTAAAACAATCAAAATAATAAAAATTAAATATAAAGTACATTAAATAAATATACAGTTTTGAAATAAAATTACAAAATAAAGTTTTAAGAACTGTAATTAGATATTATTAGACATTTTTACAAAAACCAAACTTTTGCATTTATATGACACTATATTCATCTAATTGTCAGTAAAAATTGGTATCATGTTTCATGCAAATTGTTTTTATCTACATATTGGTAATTCCTTAAGTGTTGCAAATACCATGCTAATTCCTCAGAACCTTCAGAAAGATATTTAAAAAAAGAAAAAGATACTTGGTAATACTGGGATATGCTACTCTTTTAGATATTCTGAGGTGGGATTTTACAAGAAAATTACATCTGTTTTTTTCTCTTATCTAACTGCTTTTATAGCTCAAATCCTTTTTTGTCTGAAGCAGTGTCTGTCTCTCACTCTAACAGAAGAATGTTCCTACACAGTTGCCTTTTGTTTTGAAGATATAGGACAGGATGAGGGGAGATGAAATTACCTGGGAACTTTACAATGTTAGGAGTACAGATGTTTAAGGTTATACATTTTGCTATACAGCACTAAGCAGCCAAACCCAAATGACAGAGGCACTCTTGTGTTTTTGGTACGCTGTGTGTGTGTGTGTGTGTGTGTGTGTGTGTGTGTGTGTGCATGTGTATGTGTGAGAGAGAGAGAGAAAAAAAGAGAGAAGAGAGAGTAGGAGAGATGTGGGATGTTTGAAAGTAGGAAACATGCTTTTCATTTTTCCCAGGAAAAATGCTTTTCTGGTCTGGATGTAAATATCGTATTAAATTTTAAACATCTATGGAATATCTGGCTAGAAGTTTCTAGAAGGAATTAGCCCTTAGAGATCTAGATTAAGAACACATATTTAGAAGTCACCAATGTATAGGCAGCAACTGAGGGGTTATATAAAAATAAAATCACTGAGAACTTATAGAATAAGAAAAGAAGGACAGAAGGGTATGAAGAAACATAAGAGAACATCAACATTTTAGAGAGCCAGAGAAGTAAGAACAGACAAAAGAATAATGAAAAACTTAACAGAGAGACACTACCTAAATCTACAGAAAAGTTGATGAGGATGAGAGCTGCAAGAAGACAACAATTAGAATGCATCCGTTACTTAAATCTTATACCTATGAATTTACCCTTTGATACTAGGGTACAAAATTTTAAATAACTTTAGGCCTTGGGAATCTGTTGTTAAGAGTCATGCAAGAAAGAATAAATTGTTAATCAAAAAGATTTCTGATGACTGTGTCAAGATAAGTAGAAGAAGATAAAAACATCCTTATTTTTTTTCTTATTTCAATCAAAAAATCTAGTAACATAAAGAAACAATTAGACCTGATGACATAAAGGATATATATCCATGTTATAGCAATCTAGTGCATCCCAAGAAGAGAAGTGCTTATTCCCATTCAAGTGAAAACAAGATGACAGTGTTAATTTGCAGCCAGTTAGGCAACTCATGCTATCAAAATATTGTTAACTGGAGAATGACAAGGTTTATACATTTGGAAAGGAGAGCTTCAGTTCTCATAAAGTGTTGCAGCCTGCTGTGTGGCCATTCAGACCAGGTTGGGAATAGCATAGCCTCTGGCCAGAAGATGAAAACATATACTTTGAGGGAACAGGAATTTATGCTGAGTGGGGTAAGCAAATATGCATATTTAATAAGCCACAAGAGTGTTGTGGGAAGCCAAGGACTCCCGAATGGAGGGACTGGCTGGAGCCAAGGCAGAAGAACATAAATTGTGAAGATTTCATGGACATTTATCAGTTCTCAAAATTAATACTTTTATAATTTATTATGCCTGTCTTTACTGCAATCTCTGAACATAAATTGTGAAGATTTAATGGACATTTATCACTTCCCCAATCAATACTCTTATAATTTCTAATGCCTGTCTTTACTTTAATCTCTTAATCACGTTATCTTTGTAAGCCGAAAATGTATGTCACCTTAGGGCGACTCTTGTACAAATGGATTGTAAAACGTGTGTTTGAACAATATGAAATCAGTGTACCCTGCAAAAGAACAGAATAACATTGATTTTCAGGGAGCAAGGGAAGATAATCATAAGGTCTAACTGCCTGTGGGGTTGGGCAGAATAGAGCCATATTTTTCTTCTTGCAGAAAGCCTATAGATGGATGTGCGAGTAGGAGAAATGTCGCTGAATTCTTTTCCCAGCAAGGAATCACCCCGGGGAAGGAATGCATTCCTGTGGGTAGGTCTATAGACGGCTGCTGTGAGAGTGTCTGTCTTATGCAGTTGAAATAAGGACTGCAATATGCCCTGGTCTCCTGCAGTACCCTCAGGATTACTAGGATTGGGAAATTCCAGCCTGGTAAATTCTAGTCAGACCGGTTGTCTGCTCTTGAACCCTGTTTCTTATTAAGATGTTTATCAAGACCATGTATGCACAGCGGGACATAGACCCTCATAGGTAATTCTAATTTTACCTTCACCTTGTGATCTTTTTTGCCCTTTGAAGCGTGTGATCCTTGTGACCTACTCCCTGTTCGTACACCCCCTCCTGTTTTAAAATCCATAATAAAAACTTGCTGGTTTTGCAGCTTGGGGTTGTCATCGTATTCCTACCAATGGGATGACACCCCCAGAGGCCCAGCTGTAAAACCTCTCTCTTTGTACTCTTTCTCTTTATTTCTCAGACCAGCTGACACTTACGGAAAATAGAAAGAACCTACATTGAAATGTTGGGGGCTGGTTCCCCCGATACAAGAGAAGTCATGAATATTTATGAAAGGAGAAATCGTACATGCACAGGTAAGCTACGTGTTTCTTTGTGTGTTGCATGTACATAAAATGAAGTCATTAGCATGATCCCAGGGTGGAGTGTTTGGCTCTCTGATGTCAAAAGGTGAAACAGAGGACATGAAAATCCTCACTGTGTATCCTCTATAGACTGGCCAGAACCACTCTGTGATAGGTAGTCTCTTATCAGGAAGGAATGCCGGATGGTTGTTGTACTGAAACCACAAAAGGAAGAGGCAGTCCGGAGGTTGGTTGAAATCAGTGGCAGAGTCTTTTGAAAGGGCTGGTTTCTGTTTAATCCTTAGGGAAGAAGACCTAATGGTGACTAGTGAGAGAGTATAAGCAGGTGTGTTTGACCTCCCATCCTGTCAAGTCCAGCAGCTCAGCTTCCAAGGTTTCTCTGGGGTTCTCTTCACCAAGAGACTATCTGCTCAGTCAGCTGGGGGTGCTTAGAATTTTCTTTTTATTTCTCAATAAAAACCAAAAGATCACTTTCATCTAAATCACTTAGATTATTACGTTCTCCATTACCTATTCTCAGTGAAAGTGCCATTACATCTATTAACCCCACATTATCTAAGAAAAAGGTATAATTACTGTGTGACTAAATAACAAAATAGATTGTTAGTTTCATAACCCTAAGTTATTTTAAACCACATCATTTTTTTTCGGATTCAATTTTAAACTGGTCAGGTATAGACACAACCAGCAAAATTAAAGTATGTTGAGTTTTTTTTGCAGAATTGGTTGGAAGTTGCTGTGACAGCAAATATGTTCTTAAGACTCAGAAGTTCAAAACTCCAATTCTTTTTAATAGAGCTCATAGAAAAATTAATGTTGCAAATGACATTCAAAATTTTATCATGAAAATATTATAAAAATTAATGTTATTCAAAAGATACATATATGGCATATATTATATATATTATATATGTGCCTGCCACCTCCATATATATATTTTGTATATGTGTATATATTATATGTAATACATATGCAATATTATATATATACATAATACATATGCAATATGTGTATATATACATAATACATATGCAATATTAACGTTGGATTCCTAACGTTAAGTAAATTTTATCAATTTCCGTCTGGCAAAACTAGACATATTCTTTAATTCTTGTTTTTTTAATTCTAGAAGTAATTCACTTTGCTATGCCTCAATTTTCTATAAGCAAAAAAATTTAAAATCTTTACTTGGATAGAGTTATTTTGAGAAGGAAACTAATGATCCATCTTATATAAAATTTTCAGAATCAAAGTTTAAAATTCAAGAATACAGTTTCTAATGGCAGGTAAATGTAATCATCATGAGTATGGTTGAATTTTGTCATTGCAACATTGGCCATTTGTATAACCACAAAAATGGAATGACCAGACCCTCCAAATTCCCTATATATACAAAATTGGTAAAAAAAAATCCACACTCCTTGGGCAGGAGACTTTCCTACAAAATGACATTTTCTGTTTGTTGCAGCTAAAAAGAGAGAAAGAAGAATTATCTTAGTAGTTTTATAAAAGGGTTTTTTCTTCTAATACTATCACAGAAATCAAATGTGAATTAAAAAAAGAAAAATAACAAAATCCATGTTCATATCTTGCTGCATTTGAAGTTTTCAACATTTATCTCTTAACCATCATTTCCACTTTTATTTCTCAAACATGCCTATAACTTTTCATCATTAAGTTTATTTCTGATAGCAGCAAGTGCTGATTGCTCACCTTATCAACTTCGTTTTAATATGTTTAAAATATGTAAGATTCCACTTGAAAAATATTAGTCTTCCAATAAATAATAGTTTTAGTTATCAATAGTCCCATCTGTTAATAATCCCTCTCTCCTTATTCCAACCCCCCAGCAACTTTTGTTTATGTAAACATTTGTTTATGTATTCAGAGTATGTTAATTAAATGGAACATATGTTTAATACACAAATTAGAGAAAAATTAACTCATGAGTATAAAAATGTTCCCCAAAGGATTGAAAGTACCTTTGCAATATCAGAATCTTTATGGAGAATTCAATGATAGAAGTCTAAATCTTTAATCCACATATGTTTGTTCAGTTATTCATTCAACAAACAGAAAACCTACATCTTCTGTGATCTCAAGCAGGTATACAGTACTAACGGTTAAATTGTTTGAAGGATGGGAAATACTTGCCAAAGGCATCTTTGTCTCAAGTTCGGATAATGCAAACGTACTTGGCTATGGAGGTGTCCAAGAATCAGACACATATAATCTTTATTTTTTTTTTAATGAAAATCCAGGAGTCAAAGTAGAATTTCAGTCTCGTCTATGTCAAAAAAAGAATGTGCTTTTATCAGTGAAATTTAAACATTTTAAAACACTTGATCTCTCCAAATAATCAGACTTGTAATAACAAAGAAACCGTATGTCTCTTTATTGTAAGACAAAACAAAATTACAGAAGGACTGGCTTATTCTAATTTAATTAATGTTCATGTTAATATTGGCCTAAATCCTTATTTTTCTAGGACAATTCATGAGTTTTCTATTTCAACTTATTTAATTTCATCAAGAAGGTAGTGTCACAAGCCCTTGAAATTATTTTGACTGAAATATATCTTCTTTGACTATATTCTAGATGAAATATTTGTTAGAAAATTCAGAATTTATTTTTTATTTTACATTAAGTAAAAGACTATATAATGGAAATGTAACACTCTGAATAAAATAAAATGGATGCAGAAAGAATTTGAACCTTTAAAAGTGATAGTATAATTATTAAAACATATCATAATTTCAACAAAGATAATGAGAATAGGCCTGGAGGTGGAAGTTGTTGACAGGTGTCTACAAATTCTGCAAGCTAAAATGTTTATAAAGCGATTCCATTATTGGGTATACCCAATGACAATGAAATCACTATGTTAAAGAAATATCTTCACTCCCATATTCATACATTACATCATGCTATACAGGGGAAATATATACAATTTGTATTTGTCAATTAAAATTAATGAGTTCTTTGTAATAAAGCTTATTGCCAAATGGCATCTGAATTAGAGGAGATTCTCTTCTATGGAGGGAGAGGAAAGCTAAATGCAAAACACTAATGGGCATGTAAATTCACCTCTGTAGATTCACTCTAAACTTCAGAAACTAAAGTTCAGAAGAAACTCTGAAGATCTGAATTGAGAGTGAAGATCAGAATTTGGGAGTAAATTAGTGATAGCTACATAATAAATTTAGTTAGCAAACAAAAATAGTTAGACAATAAACTCCAGTAAAAAAAAAAGTAAAAGAAATAAAATATAGTCATTTGGTTTATTTTAAAAATTATAACCGGTTAATACCCATGTGGATGCTGATTACTGATTCAACTCAAAATTGTAATATGGTTCTCTTGGGAAGAGAGAAGGAAGGGAGTATGTTTGACTTTGTTTGGGCTTAGTGATAAAGAATGAAATACAAATAAACAGCAGTCAAAATGAGTTATTTTATAAGAGTAGACTTCTAGTAGGAATGTGACTGAGTAAATCAGCAACAGTCTCTCTTCCTCCTCCTGGAAGTTATTCAAAACCAAAAACTATCACAACTCTATAGTCAGCAAAATGAGGAGACACTGTAATCCCCAGGTTTTGTATTAGAGGTAAAGGCTGCCAACAGAGCTCAAATTAGGCAGAAGCTGTGCAGTAGGAAATGGAGCTGAGAAGTCATGGAGAGAAATCACAGCATTGAGAGGGACCAGAAACAGTGCATCCCAGAAGCAGTACTAGCACAAAGAAAGCATGTGGAACACGAAGGGCTCTCTGGGAGGTACAAAATCTATACTCTGTTTTCTAACATAAAGATGAAAACTGGGGTGAACTGAGTTGGCACCAGATGTTTCTCGGGAAACATTGAGAGCTTGAGGATGTGAGTGTAAAATAAAACTCATCCTGTCAAACTATTGTTTGGCAAATGTAAGGAAAATAAAAATAGAGAAATGAAGAAACAGGAAGAAGCATTGGGAGGACAGATATTGTATGAACCCCAAGAAGGAATATAGAGCAGGGAAATAAGGTACTTGGACAAAATAAAATAGCATGTGGAAAGTATTACAATTTTTATGAAGAAAATAATAGCTAAAAGGAGATTCACCAGATTTGTAATCCCACTTTTTCATGGTTTGGTTCTAGTAGAGACAGCTCTGTTTTGGATCATCAATTGTTTATGTTACAACATGAACCAAGTCTCCTCATGTAAACCGTAAGGTTTTTGAGGACATGAATTGTTTTTCATAAATCATCCTAGTGCTCTGATATAGAATTATGTGTGTAAGTATGTATATGTGTGTACATATACATATATATGCATGTATGTACATATGTATGCATAGACACACATGTGTGCATATATACACACACAGAGAGACACACACACGTATATATAAATGCAAATATCTCGGGAAAGCCTCATATTAATTCACAAATTGAGTTCATAGACAAAAAGATAAATCAGAATCCTGAATTGATAGCTTTGTTTTCTCTTTAAGCAGTTTAAAGATGATATTCCACTGTCTTTAGCCTCCATAGTTTCTGAAACAAAGTTAGTATGTGGTTGTGTGTTTTTGAGCCAGTAAAATAAGCCCCTTGGTTTCCTGTTTCTCCTTTGCCAACATGAAGGCTGGTAAAATAGTGTACTTGTCAAAGTGCCAAGGTCTTAAATAAATGTAAATTTTAAATGATTCACAGATTGTTTTTAAGTTTTTAGAAGAATAATGCAAGAAATGTTAGTGTTAACAATAGTGACTATAATAGTTATTCCTCATATGTAACATTTTTCTCAGGCCACTTTCAATCATTTCTCTTTAACTTGCATTTTAAGCAGTTTGACTGCAATGTACCTGAACATGGGATTCTTCATCACATCTTTCTGTAAATTCTGTGAATTTATGTCAGTCACCAAATTTGATAAGTTCTTATACATTTGAAAAAGCATTGTTCTACTATATTCTCACTCTTCTCCTTCTGGAAGATCAATTATATATATTGTAGATATTTTGATAGGCTGATTTACAAAAATTGTTTGTCCTTCCTGGTTTTCAGATTCGATCATTTATATGGATCTATCTTCATTTTCACTGTCTCTTTTCTCAGTCGTATCCTGAGTCGTATCCATTCTGCTATTGAGCTTCTCCAGTGAATTTTTTTGTCTTAAATGTTATATATGTTAGTTATAAGATTTTCATTAGATTTTAAAAATTTCTATCTCTCTGCTCTGATTTTTATATTTTTATTTATTTTATGTCTTTGAATATATTTATAATAGCTACTTTAAATCCCTATATGCTCATATCAATATCTGGGTTATCGTGAGGTTGATCCTCATTTATTGTCTCTTCTCTTGAGAATTGAACATGTATTTTTGTTTCTCCATATATCAGGTAATTTTGCATTATCGCAATGTGGAGACTGCTTACCCTGTTTTATTATTTTAAAGTGTTGTTGCTATTGTGGCTGTGGTAATTATTGTCTCTTAACAAGTTACTTGAGTTCAAAGGCAAACGTTGTCTGTGGCAGATTGTGTTTCAGTGCAATCTCTGGTTACTTAATATGTAGTTGGAGAAAGCTCAATGTTAATCATTAACATATCAAAAGTTAAAACACTGAAAGCAATCCACGAAAATTAGCTTTCTTAATGAGTTTACTTATAAAGAATTAGTGTATTTTAGCCACATTTTGATTTTGAGAAAATAAACACACATATTTGATAACATATATGCAAGGAAAGATTTTTACTAAAAGACTGGGTTTTGGATTACTCTACCATAGCACTTCTTTTGCTGGTTATTGAACAAGTTCAGTATCATTGATTAAAAAATGTTTTTCATTCATTTTCAAAACCCAATTAATGTTGGATGAATATATATGTGTTCTCTGAGTTTAATAGATAGAAATCCTTTTTCTTCCCTTGTTCTTGAGTCCAGTTGCTAGCAAAATCAATATAAGAAATTTTGGTAACAGCCTTATACACAATGATGTAGAAATTCTTTTCACTTGTGAGTCAACTGCTGACATTTAAATGAGCCAAAGCAGTTAAATTACACCTCTTTGATTTAAATATGTATGTAGACAGAGTCTTGCTCTGTCACCCAGGCTGGAGTGTAGTGGAGCAATCATAGCTCACTGCAGTCTTGAACTCACGGGCTCAATCACCTACAAATAGCTAGAACTATAGGTGTGAGTCACTGCACTCAGTTTTGTATGAATATTATTTAGACATAAATTTCTTGGGAAAACAATTCTTGACTGAATTTAGAATATGTAGGATTAGCTAGGTAGGTAACCTGTTGTTGCACTTTTGATTATCTTAAACCACCAAAAATGTACATCAAAATACTCATTGTGCCAGACATAATATGGATTTGAAAATATAACCAAAGTAACAAAAGTGTTACTAACTTAACAATTATGTCTGATTCTGAAGGAATGGAATCGTTTTAAAACAAAATTGCCAATACAGTTTTTTAAACCAACCATATTTCTACAACTAGACCTAGTATGGTTTTGACAGATGAGAAGCTTCAATTTTCTTTAGGTTTTGATTATGCTTTCATGAACATGAACCCTAATTAAGCAGAGTTCAAGTTTTTCCTAAACAATTAATAGCCAGAATGCTCCCTAAAATAAGGGAGAAGAGTTGGAAAGCAATTTCAAGATTCTGGCAAATAAATGTGATACAAGACTCAGTCAGGGAGGCAGCAGTGCAAATGGAAAGTGGGTTGACAATAGGTTACTTTCCTGCCTTCAGAGTTGTGATTGTCTATATCTGAGTAGTCATATATTTGCGTGTGTGTGTGTGTATATGTGTTATGTATTTGTATATACACACATATGTATATATATAGATGCACACACATATAAATAGATAACATATACATATGCACATATATATATACTCACACACACATACACATATTCTTAACAGTGTTTCCTTTTTACAGAGTATTAAAAAATCAAAGGTTATTGTAATCTTAAATTGCTTATGGTTATCTTTTGCCTGTTCACTTTTTTCTCGTACCCTTTGCCTACTGTTTCATTCTTATTTAATATCAGAAGAAGTTACTAGTTAAAAAGAAAAAATAATTTTAAAAAACATGTTACAACCAAAGTCAGAAATCATAAAGCATCAAAAGTAAATAGAATAATAAAGATTGTAAAAACAAAAGCTAAAAATGAGATAAAACAACTGAGGAGCCTAGTGTTAATGACTTAATATAATTTTATTACCACAAAGAAAAACAGCAAAAGCCAATACAATTCTTTGAACTGGTAAATTATAAATTATTAACTCCAAAGATGAATACTAAAGCTAGTAAAGCAATAAACTCATAACTACCGAAAGATATTCATAAACCTATAAGAGCAATATAAAATTAAGAATGAAAGTAAATCGAATTAATGAAACAGTCAAATGGTCTCCAAAATTAAGAATAAGGGAAGCTTGTATATGCATGAGCTAAAACTGCTTAACAATGCCAAGAGTTAATGCTCAGAGTTGAATTTGCGGTTAGCAGGGTCGTCTAGAAGCTGGGCTGGTAAGAGGGCTGAATTTTTCATCTGAGTGTGTGGCAGGAATACTTCCAATGTTTGTAGATGAGGTCAAACAAATTATGTCAGAGCAAACTGTCAAGTTTTTCAATCTCAACCCTAGACAATCAAAGGCAAAAAGAATAGATAAATTTTAGTAGGTATAAATTCTGTAAGAGTCAAATCTATTATTTCTCTTTCTGCTAAATCACTACAAAAAGTGTTTAGGATTTCTAGAGCAAAAATGTTTATTTAGATTAATAGATCATGATATTTTTCCTTCATGATCTCCAACTCTTTAGGAGGCCATGAATTAACTTCCCTAATATTTCTGTTAATACTACATCTGCAGCATGTTAAATCATGCTGGGAGCAGTCAGCAGGCCATAGGACAAATGCTCAGCAGTCCATTATGAGCCCCCTGTTTTGTCCATTGAGACTCTGAGCCCCAGTTATATTATACAGTTTTTCATTGCATAGTATTTTTCTCGTGCATTGGAAACTGCCTACCTCTTAAAATTTCAGCTAGTTGACTGGCTTGTTGTGACTAAGTAAAGGTATCCAAATTCTTCTTAGAAATATTCTAAACATGTTTATCTTTTCTCAAAAAAAGTGTTAAATCACAGTCCCAAGTTTACAATAGTTATGAAATCCTGCTGCTACTACTGGGTCTTCTGTAATGGATTATGCCTGATGTAATCCTTAGACTATAACGTCCATGAGTGGAAGCAACAAGGCTGCTTGGCTTGCCACTGTGTTAGCACTAAGCATAGTTCCTAGCACATAGTAGATACTTAAATTTATCTGAGGAACTAATGAATAAGCAATTAGAACAAAAGCCACATTTAAAAATCTTAACATATATAGTTAATGCTGATTGAAAGTCAATAAATATTTTAATAATACTTTTGCTAGTAATGTTATATATCTAAAAAGTATAATAGTATTTTAATTTAAAAATATTACATTTTTATTATTCCTACAAAAACTATTATACTGAAGATATTACTTCTCAATGCTTTTATTCTTGGGCTAAGAGCACTTGTTCTTTTTAATCCAATTCCCTGCTATTAACAGGCATGCAGGGCAGGGGGACTGATACCAAGATTGATTTGTATCACTCCTGTGATACAGTATGTTGATCTTGGGAAGAAGAATTCAGTAGCTTTATATTTGGAATTGAAAATAACTAACAGCCTTTGGGTTGAGTGACCAACCTTGGAAAATAAGGCATGTGGAATGTAGAACAGAGGCTTAATCTGTCAAATAGGAACATTGGATCCATGATCTAATACGTGGTTGTGCGTTTTTGAGCCAGTAAGATAAGTTCTTTGTTTCGTGTTTCTGCTTTGCCACCATGAGGGCTGGTAAAATAACATACTTGTCAAAGTGCTAAGGTCTTAATAAATGTTAATCATAAATGATTGGCAGATTCTTCTTAAGTTTTAAAAAGATTCAATGCAAGAAATATTAATATTAACTATAGTGACTATAAGGCGAGTCCTTTGCTTGGCAGGACAGGTTCCATACTCAAAATACCCAAGCATATCAGCTCTGTGAGAAAAATGGAAGGACCTAGAAAACTAGGTGTGAGATAAAGAGCTAGCTAATGAATTGTTAAGCAGATTTTATATATGACTTATAAAAATCTGTTCTAATTTTTTTGATGTACATCATTAGGCTGATTTCCCCTTCTCTATCTTTCTCACTTTCTACATCTGACAAGGTTCTGTCAAAACTTTTCCGAAGTACGTAATGTGTTCCCTTTCAATTTCATTTTACTCACATGTTTAAATATTTCATAGTGAAAATCCTTGTTTTCTCATAACCATGAGTCTTAATAAAATAATGTTTACTATGGCATAATGTTAAACCAACCTAATTTTCTTTCTCTTTTCCCTTACTAATGCTTTAATCCTTGATAAACATGTGCCAAACACTTGTGTGCCTGCACATTATTTTATAACATTTGGAAATGTTTATTTCTTTGCTGAGTAAACAAGTTCCTTTAGACTTTTAAAAGGGATTTGAGGCTCCCCATGATTCCTATCCTTAGGTGGATATTCATTTTGTTTGAGAAACAAACACAGGATAAATTATGTTTATAAATACTTTGAATTTCAGCAGCTACCTCTGCTGGCAACAGGGGTTGTGGGATAAGTTAGAGGACTTGGGCATGTTTCATAAGGTTTTTGAGCCCGGGTTCCCTAAATAACAGATTGAGACAATGCTTACTTATTAATACTTTATTGTGAGTTATAATTCTGGCAGGTAAGAGAGGTAGGAAAGAATAAATGAGAAAAAAGAGAAAGCCAATTTAGAGTTATGTAGTTCTGAACAGGGCACATTCTCGCAAAACACCCAGGTAGTTAATTGGTCACATGATTCAAGTTCAGGGGGAATAAATGGAATTCCTCTGTCAGGATGGGGAAGAATGAGCAGCTGGTATGTAGATTCCTGCCTGTCTCATTTCTCCCTAGTCAAAATTTTCCCTATAGACTGTTAATTTCCACCACTTCCAGATTCTGTTACTTTGTTTCTTTTAGGGAGTCTCAGGACATGGTAGAGCTATCATAATTCTGTCTGTAAGACCTGTATACTGGAGCTGAAGTGGTTTTGATGGAGGTATTGCTGAAGGGTTAGTCCATGTCCCTGGGAAAGGCTAAGATAATTCATGTTAAAAGATGAGGTAAAATGTATCCCAGGACTTAAAGTATAATTAAAAAAAAAAAAAAAAAAGATGAGGTGAAAGCAGTGGTGGCCAGGGATTATGACTTGATATGACATCTCTCCTGTTGGATAGATCTGAAGGGGAAGCCAAGATCCAGGGAGCGGCTAAGATAATTCATGTTAAAAGATGAGGTAAAATGTATCCCAGGACTTAAGTATAATTAAAAAAAAAAAAAAAAAAAGATGAGGTGAAAGCAGTGGTGGCCAGGGATTATGACTTGATATGACATCTCTCCTGTTGGATAGATCTGAAGGGGAAGCCAAGATCCAGGGAGCAAGTTGCCCTGAGTGGATCTGGTGATCCTTGGAAACTGGATTTGGTACAGTGTACACCCTGAACCTTTCAGATAAGCTTATATCCTCCTACGATAACTGTGTCACAAGTGAAAACTGAATCTTCTGTCTCTAAGAAGGGCAATACAAGTCCAATTCTTCAGAATGGCAGCCATTTAAATGACCTAAAAAAGACTTTAAAGAAGTTAGTTGGCAAATGAACACAGATGCAATCCCCACTGCTGCATCTGGTCTTGGAACTTCTTTTTATTCACAGTTGTCCTGCACTTCAGGCTGTCTGGTAAGATGCCCTGAAACTGTGCTTAAGTCTTTGGGCCCATAAGTACCTTGTCCTTATCAGGTTATGGTTACCTTGGTTATCCAATCACAGTTATTACTAGGCATGGAAACAGCAAGTGATGCCAATCGAGCCCTCATTATTCTAGACACATTTCTCCCTATAGCAGTTCCATACTAACAAGGTCATTTATTCTCATCACTCTAGTTACATAGTCTAGTCATTCTATTGTTTCCTTGTGGGAACACTGGAATGTGAATCCAACATGGCCAGGTGGGAGTCAAATGTTCAGTTCAATGAAGCACTTATTGTGTCACCTCAATGATTTTTATCCTAGGTGTATCAGAGTCTCTAATCTAGAAGATGCTAAGGATGAATGGATTGGAAGAATAAATTATGCAAATGAGTCTCTAAGAGTGATGGTGAGAGGGGCCAATCCTGCTTTTAGCCTTGGTGACAGTTCTGGTATTTCAGCTATTGGAAACACATGACCATATATCAGCCTTTGGTTCACAACAGTGACCACATTCTGACAGGATGCTCCAGCTCCTTAAAGTTTGTCCCTGAGTCGACATCTTAGTTGACACTTCAATATGTCATTCCACTCTCAGTTGCTAGAATAGGCCAGCTACTTCTGGGTTATAGAACATGGTAATACAAGTGGATTTCATGTTTATGATCCCATTAACACACTCCTTTTGCCATAAAATGTGCAAGGCATGTGTGTATGTGTGCACGTGCATAGAAAAAAAAACAGAGCTGTATTTTGAAAATGCCATTTCTGAATGCAGTCTGGACATGGAGGTAAATTGAGAAATACTTAGGGAGTAAAAGTAAAGTCACCATGATCTTGGGATGAATTGGAAAAAGAGCTGAGAGAGAAGCTGATGTTGGGGAGGACTCAAAGTACTGGTCTTGAGATATGAGATGGATGGTTGATCTATTCACTTGGATTCACAAAAAGACTACTCGGGGTGGTAGTACATATAAAGTTATCTTTTGATGCTTCTAGATGTGGATAGGTTGAGTTTGAAATGGAAAGGAAGAGATGTCAAAGTAGCAATTGTGCATATGTGTTTGGAGCTCAGAGAAGACTCTGCACTAGAAATGTCAAATTCTGTATCATTTGCGTGGAGGTAAGCCTCAGCATGCATAGACAAGCAAAAATATACTTGGTGAGAAGAAAGCCTTTCATTGAAGCCAGTGAAACTGCAACAATTGGTTTCTTCTTAGAAGAGTATGAACCTGCAGAAAATACAGTGGTAGTAAAAACGACCAGAGGCAGAAAGAAAATCAGGTTATAAAGGGAAAAAGAATGAAAAGGAAGAAGATCTCTCAAGAAGGAAGGACTCGTTATCTATGTTGAATACTGAGATGTTAGGTAAGATTGAAACCTTTCCATTGGATTGAAAATAAAAGTCATTAAAAAGCTTAGGGGATTGTTCAGAGTAGAAATCAAATTGTAGTGAGTCAAAGAATGAATGTTCCTGGCACACACGAAATGTTCAGTACATGATTATTTCCTCTCAGTTTTCTAAAATAAAAGATTACTTGACAATACTTTTGTTGCAAGTATTTTACATTTAAATCATTTGATTTTAATATTTAACTCCTGTGGGGCATAGGATCCCATAATGACAGTGCAGATGATGAGACATTTTTAATGGCAGAAGTGGATGTTAAATTTAAAAAAGTAATCCGTGATATGATTTCCCATTTAGACATTCTGGGAGAACATTCAACAGAATGTACTAAATATTTAGTAAGTACTATTAGTATTACTACTAATAATAATAGTATTACTGATAATAATATTAATGATACTAAATACTAAATATTTACTTGTTCTAAGCATAGAGACAGAGCCTGTCCAAGTTCACCTTTAATAACTCAACAGGAAAGCAGAAATTTAAAATGCTAGCCAGTCATTATTCAATATTGATTGTTGACCTCTGCTATCACAGAGTTCAAGTTCAATGGGAAAGGCACATTTTAGGCAAATGATGATGAATAAGTAAATAATTGCAACTATATAAAAGATAAAGTAAGAGCTGTGGGCACATACCCACAGTAGTAGGATCTATCTACTTTTAAGGATCAGAGAAGTGAGTTACAATAGAAAATACAAAATTCTGTTAGAGAAAAGCAGGGGTAAAATTGCTAGCCTCAAGGTCTAAAACAGGGATGCTGATCTTGCCTGGGTCAGGACGTATGACATTACTTACAGGCTGGGAAGAGTTTACACACTTTGATTTTTGAGTTCAGTGTTCCTTTCAGTTAAGTCAGAAGGCAATGGGAGCTTCACTTCTTAGTTACTTTCACCTCCTGTGGAAAAGTTTGCAGAGGAAAAAAGCATATCTAACATTCAACTCTCAGTCTTCGTAATTAGAAATAATCGTTGTATGAAAGAATGTGTCAAGTTTTGATGTCATATCCCTACTTCCAGTGAAAACAATAGCAAACAAAGTTTAAAAAAGAAGGCTACCACTTACTCTGTTGTATGTGCCATGTTGCTTACAGCTGTGATTGTCTTTGGGATGTTATTGCATTATGCTTCCTATTACAAAGTTCATATTACAGTTTACAGCCATGTCGTATGTCTCAAAAAATAAATAGATCATGTACATTGAAGTTCATTGAACTATTAGATACTGAAATCAAATTATGTTTAGGCTGATTTTATGAATAGATGAATGTTATGGCAGTGGAATGGGAAAAACTTAAAAATAGATTTAAGGTTCTTAGTCATGAATTGTGACAGTTTTATTTAAATTTTTTTTTTTTTTTTTTTTTTTTTTGAGACAGAATCTCGCGATGTTGCCCAGGCTGGAGTACAGTGGCGCGATCTCGGTTCACTGCAAGCTCCGCCTCCTGGGTTCAAGCCAATCTCCTGCCTCAGCCTCCAGAGTAGCTGTTACTACAGGCACCCACCACTATGCCCGGATAATTTTTTTTTGTATTTTTAGTAGATTTGGGGTTTCACCATGTTAGCTAGGATGGTCTCGATCTCTTGACTTTGTGATCTGCCCACCTCCGTCTCCCAAAGTGCTGGGATTACAGGCGTGAGCCACCGCGCCCGGCCAGTTTTATTTAAAATTTTAAACATTTATATTTAAAAGTAAACAAACTGGCAATCGTTGTTTTTGTCCTAGTTACCCACGAGGACACTTTTTTTGTTACTAATATTCAACTAATATTTTGAAAACTTCATTAATATTTTCCACTCATTAAATTCAATTCTGGAGAATATGTAAATCAATATAACAAAAGCAACTTCTTTACTTTCACATCTTTTGTGCACTTGTTTTTGGTGCTCTCATTAATAAGTTTACAACTTAGTATTTCTTCATGAAAAAGATACGGACAATGATTAAATATTGGTGTTACATATTTCCTATTGTATTAGGTAACTCTAATATAATAACTCTCATGAAAGGCTGAATTCACTCAGAAAATTCCAGTCCAAATATTACACAATGTTAATATGAAAAATAAACATTTTCTTCTACTGTTACCTTGTGATATGTGTCACATATATTTTAAAGTTTACAGAACAAGTAGTAATATTGATGTTATTTTTATCTAAGAGTCAATGAAATTTGACAGTATTTTGTTTCTTGCTTTATGGTCTTAATTTGTTATACTATGTTATAAAAAGTTTTTTTAAAAGATAAATCTTCCTGTATGTGAGAAGGAAATCTTGCTATGTCAAATGGTATTATTTAGGTTTCCTGATTTATATTGTAGAAGAGTATGACAATGCCTTGTTAAGTTATACAAAATAAGGCAGTATTACTAGATATGATGTGCATGGTTAAAACTTTTACTTTATAGTGTCTGATTAACTGTATGTATTAATTCCATCAACAAAATGATTCAATAGAAATTCTAGACTACTTTGTTTGGTTAATTTCCAGCATTTGCTTATGAACAGCTTATTACCAAGACTCTGTTTCCATGTAAAAATGAATTGGAAAATATTATATAAATATTTTTTATTATTTTGTCTACCTTTTTACTTTTAGAATCAAGTGTAGTTATAGCACATACTAGGATTTCAATTAATTTTTGTTAAATGGTCAGTGTCCTGATAGTTGAAGTAAAACATGTGTTCCTTTTTGGTTTACTTGAATACTTGCCTAGGAACATATTTTCATGTCATGGGAGGAACTAAATGCAATCAAGTAAAAAACAAAGCAGTCACTCAAAGTTGAGGCATTTGCAAGGCTGTCTCAGTGAAGAAGCTTACATTAGATATTATTATAATAAAAATAATTAGCATGCATTAAGCTTTTACTATGTGCTAGTCATTCTTGTAAAAACGTGTATATACAGGTATGATCTGATTTAATATTTATAATAGCATTATGAGTTGAACATTATTTATAATCTCCATTTTGTAAATAAAAAATAAAGTGGAGTTTCAGTACAGTAATGACAGAATTACTTATGTCAATATCCGTCCTGTAGACAGCAGTGTTAAATTCTGAACAAAATTTAAAAAGAACTACTGAAGAGTTCCTAATTCCTAACTACCCAAAAACTAGATGAAGTTTGACTCTTGAAGGGAGGAATTTGAATATTAATGGATGAGATTCATGTTCGTCAAAATTTTGCCCTGAAGGCACTCTGCAGTTCACACCATGTGGGGTAGCTGGCACTGAAGTAGAGAACTGCATCCTCCTTCCCTTCAAATATCAGAGGATGGAGTTTAGGACTGACAGTGAATAGAAATTGAGGAAATAAATAAAAGGAGCCACAGGAGAAGTATCCTATCATCTGCTTAAACTCCTTCCAAATTCTTGCCTAACTTCTAAAAAACACGTGAACAGACTCTAAGGATCCTAACGGAAAGCAAAAGCTTGAAAAAAGAACTAAGGGACATTTTCAGTTTGCTGTCCCCAAGGAGAGACAGTATTTTGATTTACAAGACCTGCTAAGCCAGAAGGGGTTGGTAAATACTTCAAGCTCTAACAAATATTCAAGAAAGCATGAAACAGGCTGGGCGTGGTGGCTCATGCCTGTAATCTCGGCACTTTGGGAGGCTGAGGTGGGAAGATCATCTGAGCTCAGGAGTTCAAGACCAACCTGGGCAACATGGCAAAACCCAGACTCTACAACAAATACAAAAAAAAAAAAATAGCCAGGCACGGTGGCATGCATCTGTAATCCCAGCTATTTGGGAGTGGGAAGCTGAGGTGCGAGAATTGTTTGAACCCGGGAGGCAGAGGTTACAGCGAGCTGAGATTGTACCACTGCACTCCAGCCTGGGTGACAGGAGTGCAACACTTGTCTCAAAAAAAAAAAAAAAAAAAAGCATAAAACAAAGCCCTACTCAAGGTAATCATGTAGTAATTTAACTGTGTGCGAGCAAATAAGTAAACACAGAAACCAGAATTCCTGCTGTGTATCATCTGCATGTCCAGTTTACAAACAAAGATTACTAGATATATGCTGGTTTGGTTTCCACTTAGATTATACATAGCTTCATGAGTACACTACTATGCTCCAACAGTGAGAAAATCCAGATAATCTACAAAATCATCTTTTTTTTTCAATCTATTAGAGAGATTAGATCTCACATGAAGTTAATTCCAAAGAGTAACAACCATCTCTGAGGAGCATCCATAAAAGCAGACAAGAATAAAAGAAATGACATTTTAATAAATTATTGCTATGGTTTGAATGTGTCCCCACAAAAGCACGTGTTGGAAATATAATTCCCAATGCAACAGTGTTGGGACATGGAACCAAATGAGAGGTGTTCAGATCATGAGGGCTCCACCCTCCTGAATGGATTAATGCTGATCATAACAGAGCTTGAGGCTGCAAGTTCAATTTCTTGTTCTCTCTTACCCTTCTTGTCCTTCTGCCATGGATGATTCAGTAAGAATGCCCTCATCAGAAGAAGCTCTTCAATCTTGGGGTTCCCAGCCTCCACAACTGTAAGTCAAATAAACTTCTGTTTATTATAAACTACTCAGTCTGGGCTATTTTGTTATAGAGGCCAAAACAGACTAACAAAATTCTTTTTTTATTTATTTATTTATTTTTTTT
>NW_012099499.1:254543-271555 GCF_000951045.1 Mandrillus leucophaeus | reverse complement strand
CTCCCAAAGTGCTGGGATTACAGGCTTGAGCCACCGTGCCCGGCCAACAAAATTCTTAAATATGAATTATGGATTAGTGTGACAGTTTAGAGTCCTTGGGAACTGTAGGCACAATGGCTTTCTGCCTCCATGGCCTGCTCACTAGAAAGACTGAGGAAAAGGAGTATGCTAGTGAGAGTACCCTTTGGTGTTGTACACTCATGAAACCTTGCTCACTTCCTAGATTTTTCCTTCATAGGAAGCAAAAATCATTGGGCAGCTTGTGGGGAAAGGGTGAAGAAGCAACTACAAGCCTTCATAGTTGCCTCTCATTACTTACATAGAGACCCCTCAGCGATACATGGCCTTGAATATGCAGATTTGATCCAGCAGTTTGCTTAATCAAAGAATGTGCATGAATAAAAGGAGGGTGCAATGACTCACTCTTGTAATCTCAGCACTTCAGGAGGCTGATGCTGGAGGATTGCTTTAGCTCAGAAGTTCAAGACCAGCGTAGGCAATAGAAAAAGACCCCGCCTCTAAGTAAGGAAGTAAATAAATAAATAAATAAATAAATAAATATTTGCTGGGTGTCATGGCAAATGCCTATAGTTTTAGCTAGTCTGGAGGCTAAGACCACTGCACTCCAGCCTGGATAACAAAGCAAAACTCTGTCTCTCAAGAAAAAAAAAAAGGAATAAAAAAGGAACAACAGCAAACATAAATGTAAACACTAAACTGGTACATATATCCTGTAACAATTTTACAACATTTCCTATTGCAAAGTTTATTTCCATTTGACCATAGCTCTGCTAAAATATTTTCTTCTTCGATTGTAGCTATAAAAATCTACAGATGAGAAAAAAAGATGGTTTTCATTTATAAATTCAAAATTTAATAAGAAATAATCAAGTGTCACCTAATACTTTGTTTTTTGGATGGTTCACATTTTATGTGTCAATGTGTTATACAATATATACCTGCCATGAAAAAATGGGATTTATATACATATGGTCATTGCATTCCCATAGTCCTATAGAAATATGCTCATTTTTCCATTTGCTTGTTACTGTAATACAAATTTAGACCACCTTTCAATGCACATACAACATGCATTTATTATATTTAAATCAATGTTTTTGGTGTTTTCTTTTGTAGAGAAAAATAGTGTTCCACTACAGAAGAAAATGTACAATGTATGCCATGGGATAGTATAAAACTTAAGTAATTATTGAACCCAGAATAGGAGAGTGAAATTTCAGTGAGTTGACTTTTCCTAGATTATTAAATTTGCTAATATGCAGCTTACACATACTGTCTAGCTTCACGAGTGTTTCAGAGCTTATTGTTATGAATTATACTTACTTAGATGCAACGTAAAAGAGATTATAAGATACACTTTATTTATATTTTGAAAAGACACTCAAAATCTCTCCCTCTCCCTCCACAAAGTATTCTTTTGGTAAGTCAATCACTTAAATTAATACTTTGACATGTGCATGTAAAATATATTATTTTGCAAGGGATAAATGTGCAGTGTAATATACATGAGCATAGTAAGTATGACTCCTCATTTAAATAATCAGTAGATAAATTCTCTGACTGTAGAACATCTTATAATTTAGGGATGGTTTAAACATGTTTTTTCCCCAAATTGATGAGAACAGCCAAAGGCCAATTAGGGATGTTATGATTTATTTGAGTAATATCTGAAAGTCTCTCATTGTCATTAATAATGTGTCCTGCAGGTGTTTTAGAATATGAATATGCTAAAATGATTCTATAAAATTATTTCTCTGGCATCTACTTCATCAGAAATCTTAGTCATTCTCAATAGCAATTGGTTTTATGGACTTCCTGGGGCAATGGGTTTAATACATTTTTGCCATATATCTAAAGGCATGGTTGATGATAGTCTCAGTATATTGACTCTCTTCATGCTTGAATGAATATACAGCATTTATGCCTTTTTGCATCTTATATTCTAAACCTATATATTTAGCATCTGTATGATGTGACATGAAATATGAAAAAATTAACTTCACTTGAAAACATTGTTTATATACTAAAAGCATTTATCTTAACAATGTATTGGAAAAGATTGAAAATAATGATAATGATCATCATTTTGTATAAAATAGAATAATTCTGTTGAAACTTCTTTCAGTTTTTACTAGATTCAATAAGGTATTTTGATAAATTACAACAAAACACTGCTCCTTGGGGATTAAAGAATGTACTTTTTAGTGATACATTTGAAACTCGAGTTGAAATTTTAGTGAGTATTACGCTTAAAAAATAATTATCCTTTTACTAATTGTGTAGTCTAAGATAAATTGCTATACTCATTAATTTATTCATTAATAAATGTATTTTCTGCATACAGTCTGCATCGAGAACTAGATATATATAAATGAATAGACATCTGTTAACGTTTGTTTCTGGTAGTATAACAAACACAACAGAGAAAAAAGTGAAATGATTAAAAAAATCAAAAAGAGCAAGAAAGAAGACTCAAGAAATCACAAAAATGTACGACAAATTGAAAGCACAAACTATGGTGATATATGTAAATGCAAGCATAAGTATTTACAATAGAGATAAATGGACTAAATTATGTGTTTTAAAAACAGTCATAGTGTATTAAAGTTAAGTCTGCCACATGCTTTTTATAAGAGAAAACTTATAAACTTAAGAAAAAAGTAAAGGTTGAAAGGAAACAAATGAACACACATACCATGTAAATGCTAAGCAAAGCAAGCTAGAGGAACTATACTAATCTTGGTTAAGATTGCCTTTAAGGTATAAAGCACTACTAGACCTGAACAGTATCTTTATAATGATAAAATATACAAGTCATCAAAATGACATAACAGTTTGAATGCATTTTCTAATATGGCCTCAATGGCCTCAAATGCCCAAAGGGATGGGGGGTGGGAAAGAGAGGACTACAAGAAACAATATATCAAGCAATAATCATATTGGAAAAATTTGGCACACCTCCCTGAACTTGAATAGCGTGATTAACAAATTGGTCCTAATGAACACATGTGGAACACATTATGCAAATTCTCCAAAATACATATTTTTTTCTAAGCACACTCATAATGTTTTTTAAAATTGATCTTATATTGGTCCATAAATACAGATGCCTAAATCTCTGACAACAATATCATTAACCTCTAAAGAAATGATAGAAGAAAACTATTAGAAGTCATAGATTTAGAAATTAATGAGCACTGAATAAATAAGAAAAGAAAATACAACATAGTAAAACTTGTGGGACACACGTATGTGATTCAGAGACAAATTAATTGTTCAAAATGTATATATTGGGGGGAAATGTTGAAAATAAATGAGCTAAGCAATTATTTAGCAACAAAAAGAATAATCTCGAAGAAAGGAAAGGAAAGAAAATAGTAAAGAGTTGAAATTAATGAAATAGAACTCAAATGTCAGAAAAAAACTCAAGAAATTATAGAATCTACATACTGTAAGAAGTAACTGGATGGCATAATGAATTGTTAGTTTGAAGATGTATATGAGGTGAACCAATTCCTAGAAAACAAATGACTTTATGAAAATTGACATAAAAACAGAACACACAAATAAAGACTATCATTTAAAATTTTTCCATGGAGAAAACTCCAGGTTCTGATGGCTTCACCAGTAAAATATTTCAGATATTCAAGGAAAAATAATATAGTCTTATACTAAATCTTCCTGAAAGAAGCAAAAGAATCAATATTCTCCACCTTATTATAGGTGGCTTATACAACTTGATTACTAAACCTGGCAAGAACAGGGAAGCTGCAAAGAAATTTCTTTCCTGTACATAGCTACAAAAGTTCCAGATAAGAATTTGAATTTCAAGTCCACATGATGTAAAACAGATAAAGTATAATGACCAATTTCAATGTATTCCCAGAATTATTTACATTATAAAATTCATTAATAAAACATAGCACAGTATCCTGAAAAGGATACATTGAACTTATATCACAGTCACCTGGTCGGCTTGTTAAAATATGGATTACTTGCCTCCAACCCACACTTTCTGATTCAGTAAGTGGGGTGAGGAACAGTAATTCACATTTCTAATAAGTTATCAGATGATGTTGATACTGCTGCTCTTGGGAGCACATCTTGAGAAGTAGGGAAAGTATTTTGTTAGAAAAATCAAAGACGGTAACCTCAATAGGAGCAGTTAAGATAGTTAATAAAAAGTCACTATGCATTTATTATATTAACTATTAAATAAAATACCTTGATACCAAAAGAGGAATGAAATAAAAATATATTTTCTTGATTAAGGGAATGTAATATATTAATATATCATTATATTTAATAGAGCACCATATTGAGAACATTTACTTGAGGCCAGGAACAAGACAAGAGCGCTTATTTTTACCACTTACATTCATCTGGGCAATTTATGAAAGGGCCCAGCCAATGAGATGGGACATTTTTTTTAGTGGTATAAAGAATAAAAGAAGAAATACTCTGCAGATGGTTTGATTACGTGGGTAGGAAATTTAAAAAAAAATAAATTCTGGAGTTAACAGTACGGTTAAGCAAGATTCCTGGATATCAAATCAATATGCAGAAACCAATTATAGCTCTAAACACTTTCAACAAACAGAAAAGTTCAACAACATAAGATTAGTAACAATCGTATGTTGAATTCAAGCTTCCTGCCCTTTATTGCCTCTCACTGCACCCTGTAAACATCTACTGAGTTATGATTTCAAAGGTATCTTTATTTTTTAATGAACTTTAATTATAGAATTGTTTTAGATTTTCAGGAAAAATCAAAGATAGTACAGAGTTCTCATATACTTTACACTTGTTTCCCCTATTATTAACATTTTATATTCATATGGTACATTTGTTACCATTAACAAAAAAAGTGTTTTTTGTTTGTTTGTTTGTTTTATTCATAGTTTATTCACATTTGCCTAGTTTTTAGTTGGTGTCCTTTTTCTGTTCTAGGACCCCACCCCGGATACTACCTTAAGTCAACTTTTCATGTCTTCTTAAGCTCTTTTTGACTATGACAGTATTTTATACTTTCCTTGTTCTTAATGACCGCCAGCATTTTGAGAACTTCTTGTCAGTTATTTTGTAGAATGTCTTTCCATTTGTACTTGCCTGGTTTTTCTCTGATCAGATTGGGGTTATGGGGTTTTAGCAGTGTCATTCTCATCATATCCTATCAACAGTGACTACTATCAACATGACTTACCTTTGCAGATGTCAGCCTGAATCACCTAGCTAAGGTGGTGTTGATCAGGTTTCTCCACTGTAAAGTACTTTTTCCTTCCTTTCTATATTATACTCTTTGAAAGAAAGTCACTATGTGCAGTTATGGCCCACTTTCTTGAGGCTGGAGTATCTGATTTTTCCGCACAGAGGGGAGTTGTCTGTTTTACCCCACTTATTTATTTATCGAATCATTTACTTGTATCAATATGAGCTTAATAATCTTTAAATTATATTTTTAGGTTATAATCCAATGCTGCTTTTTCTTTCCCTCAAATAATTCCAGTGTTGGCCAGTGGACACTTTGCCAGTTGGCTTCTGTGTCCTTTTCATAAGCTTCTTTATCATGTGTGTGTGTGTTTGTGTGTGTGCATGCTTGCGGGTATTTGTGTGATCTAACCACCACCTTACTTTTAAGAAGTAAGAAAGATACTCCGGTATCATCTTGTTATAATTTCTGCCATAACCATAGAATCAGCATTTCCCCAAAATCCCTAGTTCTTTTCATTGGAGTAATATAAACCAAAATTTGAGCCTGAAATGTGCTTGTTGCTACTGGGGTGCCCTTGCTTGTAAGAACTCTCAGCAGAAGGAGCAAGGAAAAACACATATGTATACTAACGCATATGAATATATGTACATATCAATAAATACTTCTGTTGATAACCATTTGTACCTATTCACATTTCCAACTGAAATCCATTATCACACAGATAATTCTAGCCTATTCCCATTGCTTATCTGTAAGCTTCCACTCTAGCAGTGAGAAACCTGACTTCCATCATCTACATTCCACTTAATTATTCAATTTCAGTATACATGTATCATTTTTAAAATAAATTGTTAATCCGCATGGTAACTGTTTTTAAAGTTGCATTTGTGTGACTAAAATGTCAGTATCATTTTGGGTTTTGTTCTCAGAAGGAAAGGAACAAAGAGACACTGGTAGTGTGAATAAATATTTTATGTTGTGGAGAGAAAATGTTTTCTTCTCACATAAGAGTTGTTCTTCCTTCGTGTAAGATTCTTTTGCATTTTGTGAACTATGTAGCTTCCAAAGACAGCATGATTTGGGTCTTGAGTTAGGTGTAGCTGTAGAAAAAGATAGGACTGAAATAAGAGATAGGGAGATACACAGACCATAGCTTCAGATGTGATTACTCTTTCCAGGATTGTCCAAGGCAAGATTTCTTTTAGGAAATGGCTTCTATGATACCCAGTGATTCTTGGGGAGAAATAATGAAAATTATTCAAGAAGGGAAAGATTAAGCTGATTGTGAACTATATATCTTCATTAAAATATTTAATATACTTCAATATAGGCTAGATTTAAAATGCCACATGACTCCCAGGTTTAATATATCACAGAATTTATAGAAACCAACTAAAAGAATTTTTCATGTTCTAATCTCATGTCCAGCTCAATCTCATTTTTATGATGCAAATTGTAAGTCTTGATAGAAACCTGCAATTTGTTGCTGTCCATTTTATTTTTGATCAGATTTTCATCTTGCCCTATATCTCAGTGAAATGTTATCTTCTATTGTAGCAACTAGTTTATTTGCTATACTTCTAAGTGGCTGGAGAGGCCCTAGGATAAATTATGTGGTAAATTATTGGCCTTCAGTATCAAACATTTCTTTCAGTAAGCATTTATTAAGTATTTCTATGCTTCAGACAATATGGCTGGCCCTTATACTCAAGGAGCTTACAGGTTAAAGGAAGAAATATGTGACTAGATTATTATGATAACATAATAAGCATTCTTATAGAAGTATGGACAACATACTATAAAGAGCGAGAGCTCCTAACCCAGAGTGTGTGTTAGAGGTTTCCTGGGTGTTTTAAGATAACATCTAAAGTTTTCTTACTTATTTTTATACCTATGGTGAGACCTTAGTACATAGAGGGTATACAATAAATATTTGTTGAATGAACTGACGAATGAAGTAATATATGAAGCATCTCTTTTGGTCGTAGCGATCGACAAACTTCAGTCAAACAGGCCTCATATATTCTCTTATTTGTTAGTAACTTTATAGAACCTGGTCCACTATATTTTACTCTTATCCCCATCCTTGATTATTTCAGTATCCATATAATTGATCTATTTAATACTTTATCCCTTCAGTTTCTTGACTCATTACCCATTCACATGCCCATAACCTAAAACTGGCTGTTCCTTTTGAACATATTCTCAGTATCTCAGTTTCAAATTCTCACTCTCTTCTCATCACCATCTATATTTCCAGTTCTTTCCCCTCTAACGATGATAAACCCTGTAATCTCGATCCCATTTAATCCCATTGACTGTTCCAGACCTTTCCAGCACACCCCTGTGGTTTTACTACTCTCTTTTCTGGGCTTAAATTCCATAATTCATCATTAAAATTATGCTCATTAATACAACTTTAATAATCTTTTCTTGTTTCTCGCCATTGACTTACCTTAAAACACTAAAACCTTGGTAAAATTACTTTTCCATTTGATATAAGCCTGTACAGCCACAGAGGAAAGTGGCTATATACACAAAAGCAAGCATGCTTATGTGTTCCAATGAGGCTCTCAAACTCCTGGTTATTCTATGACATTTCCTTATTTCATTCATTTTTGTACTCTCTAAAGTTTTTATTTTGTGTCGTTTCATCTCAAATAAAACTTCAGCTGACACTTCCCTTCTCACATCTTAGTAAATGATTTTTATCTCACTGGACTGGAAAAATGCAAGAAATGAAGAAATTTTGCCCTATTGTTAAGTTCACCCAATTGCACATCCACAATACACACTTCTTTCCCTTCTACTAAAATGAATGAATTGTCTGCACCCTGTTCCTATGAAAAACAAATCTCCAATTTTTATACTGCCTTATCTTCTCTCATCAATGCAAGTATTTCAGACTCTTCTGTATCATAGGTTCCTTTGTCTACAGAATTATTTCATCATCCCACAGTGTATCTCCCATCTTAAAAAGCAGCTCTTTGTCTCACATCCCTTTCCAAATGTAATTATATGTGATACTATTTGGAAGTTATGTATTCCTGAGGTGAGTTTGACTGTAAAAAAAAAAAAAAAAAAAAAAAAAAAGAGAGAGCCTTAGGTAAATATTCAGTTATATTGTCTACATTAGAGCTAAATATACATAAATTTGTCAGAACTTTTCATTTTTCAACTGGATGTTTATTTCATATTTGATGTCATATTGGCAGAATCAGAAAATATTCAAAATGTGGGTAGATATTTAGGAAGAAAAACTACCAATAGGATTTAAAACCTTTCGATTACAACTGGATCTAAATTAATTGCCTTTCTCTTTCCTTCTTTTAGCACATAAATATCTCTTTTCCACAAAATGAAACTCACAAAACGTGCAGTTCAGTTTCCTGAAGCTCACTTTATCCTTTCCAAATGAAAAATAATACTGATCACTTTTCTTTCCTTACAGAACATTCTAAAGAATTGATTATTTTGTTTCTGAACTTTAAGCTGTTGCACTTTATCTAGAAACCCATCAGAATCTTTTTACTGAATTCCCAAGTTGTTAGATAATTACTATTACTTAATCTTCTGAAATACCCCTAGCTATTTTTCTTTTCATAATAAATAACCAGCAATTTACCTGAACATAAATCTTTGATTAGAAGTATAGACTTATACTGGACCCAATAATTCACTGCTGAACTTTTGAAAAACCATATAGGTTTCTGTCTGTGTAGCAAAGTCAATTTCTTAGCATATTGTATATGCTGAGGATTAAAGTACTCGTTAATGCTGACTAAATGGATTGAATGTGAGTGTGAAAAATGTTCAAATAACAGATCATATTCACATTAATGCAACTGAAGTTATTGGAGGCAGTTTCTAAATCAAGCCATGGGACTTGTATTTGTCTTTTAAAAATAAACACAAACACATAGAGAAACCCGGTTCAGTGTCCTTCCAAAATCTAGACAGCTTTTATATCTAAGTTCTGCAAAATGTACACAAATGTTAAAATGCAGAATTAAAGCTATAGTAGTTACGATAATTCTGGGCCATAACCCAAAACAATATAAAAGAAATTTGTTTCCCAGAGCTAAATAGTTCAGGAAAGTGTGTCTTTATATGGAACAGGCTGTTACAAAGGCATGATCTTTAATTTAGAATCAGACAGGCCAGAATTTGGATCTAGGGTTCTATTATAGACTACCTGAAGGCAAATCATTTAGTCTGTACTCTTCATCTAAAAGAAAAGAAAGCTGGGTGCAATGGCTCAAGCCTGTAATCCCAGCACTTTGGGAGGCCAAGGTGGGCATATCACCTGAGTTCAGGAGTTTGAGACCAGTCTGGCCACCATGGTGAAACCCCATCTCTATTAAAAATACAAAAATAAGCTGGGTGCAGTGGTGGGCACCTGTAGTCTCAGCTACTAGGGAGGCTGAGGCAGGAGAATCGCTTGAGCCCAGAAGGCAGAGGTTGCAATGAGCTGAGATCGTGCCACTGCACTCCAGCCTGGGGAACAGAGTAAGTCCCTGTCTCAAAAATAAAAGTAAAAAATACAAATAAATAAAAGAAATTAGAGGATAATTATAAAGCATAAATGGACTGTTGTAAAAAGAAAAAGTAATATAATCACTTTTTCCTAATTAAGAGATACTTGTTTTTGATATTCTTCAAACCACCACACTTTCCTCGAAATTCACATAAAATTCACTGTGGAATTAAAAATGCAGCATTTTGAACACACATGTTACTTATATTTAGCTCTTATAGCTGCAGATCTAGTTACTCAACAGATGATAAAGTCCAAATTCATAACTATTGCTTGATTTATTGTATCCAGAAACACATTCATTTCAGTCATATATTAGTTGAGGCTCAGAGATTAGTCATCTCCAGAAGCACCCTGAGGTAAAAAGATTGTATTTTCCTTTATTACAGAGATGAGAATGAATAGCTAAATCTTCACCTGATCAATCAAATGTTTCTCAACGTCTGGTACATGTAGCCCCTTGTTAAAGTCACTGGGTTATTGTGATTCATATTAAAAATACAGACTCCTCTGCCCTATTCCAGACCTACTGAAATAGAATTTCTGGGACTGGTACAGATAATTTGAATGGATTAAGAGGTTCCCTGGGTTTAGTGGACACTAAAATTAGATACCCTTAAGAAAAGTAGAAAAACACCCTAAGCACAATATAAGTTAATGCAGTCAATAATGTTAAAAGATAAAAAAGGTTTATTGTAGCCATATGTGTTTATATATTGTAAACATATGCTTTAGGTCTACTGGATCCCTAACTCCAGTCTCCATGAGGGTTTAGTGTATACACAGATTCTAGCTGTTTAGCATACCAGCCCCATAATTACTTTTCCCTTGTATTCAAAGTAACTGTCATTATATTTCTGGAACCTTCTCTGAACATCATACCCTGAGTCTTGATATCTCTCAGAACTGAAACACCTGAAGATTTTTAGAGTTCAAGACACTAATTCCTCACTACAGCAACTTGTACCTAATAGTCATATTCTCGTCTTCATACCACATCTGCTTCTCAAGCTCATTTACAGCTTAGCCCATTGCTTGTTTTCTTCTACTCCTTAAGTCCTGTGTGGCTTTATCCCTTTCTCTAGCCACAGAAGCCCACAGTACATAACTTAAGTTGTTCTGCTTTTCCACCTCTACAATTCCCTTTTTTTTCCCTTAAATTTGCACCTCATTTGATTAGAACACTCCTAATCCTGGACAGTCCAAAATGCTATTAATTGCCTCTTAACGTATGTATTATTTTAGATTCGTGCAAAAGTAATTCCTGTTTTTGCCATTACTTTCTTTTGTTGTTGTTGTTGTTTTGTTTTTTGTTTTGCTTTTGTTTTTTGTTTTTGAGACAGAGTTTTGCTGTTGTTGCCCAGGCTGGAGTCCAATGGCATGATCTCAGCTCACTGCAACCTCCGCCTCCCGGGTTCAAGCAATTTTCCTACTTCAGGCTCCCAAGTAATTGGGATTACAGGTATGCGTCACCATGCCCAGCTAATTTTGTATTTTTAGTAGACCCAGGGTTTCTCCTCGTTGGTCAGGCTGGTTTCAAACTCCCGACCTCAGGTGATCCACCCACCTTGGCCTCCCAAAGTGCAGGGATTACAGGTGTGAGCCACCATGTCTGGCCTGTTTCTGCCATTACTTTCAATGACAAAACAGCAATTACTTTTGCACCAACTCAGTTTATTTTCACACTGTTAGAAAGAACTTCCCTGAGACTGGGTAATTTACAAATGAAATAAGTATAATTGACTCACAGTTCCACATAGCAGGGGAGGCCTCAAGAAACTTACAATAATGGCAGAAGGGGAAGCAGACACCTTCTTCACAAGGTGGCAGGAGAGAGAGGAAGAATGAAGGAGGAACTTCCAAACACTTATAAAACCATCAGATCTCATGAGAACTCATTTACTGTCATGAGAACAACATGGGGAAAACTACCCCCTTGATCCAGTCACCTCCCTCCCTCAACACATGGGGATGATAATTCCAGATGAGATTTGGGTGGGGACACACAGCCAAACCATGTCAACATATTTGTTGAAAAGTTATGTGCTAGACACTATGGTAAGGATTTTTCTAATCTGTACTATTGTTTTATAAAATAGATTTTGTTTATATAATTTTACAGAGGAGGAAATTAGGCCTTTAAGAATTCAAATAATTTGCTTTTTGGAACATAGCTGCAAATGAGTCAGAAATCCAAACCCAGGATTGTTTCTTTCCAAAACTGCTCCTTCCACTCCATGAAAATGCTGCTTTCTAGAACCTCACTGCTCTTGAATGCTGACAAAGAAAAAATTGCTTAATTCTATATTGGAACTTTAATTTGTAATTTAGTGCTTTTGTTTTAAAAAAATGATCATTTATAAGCTTACTGGCATAATTTATATCAAATTCCTTGCAGCAGGTATGCCACGCCTCTACGTTGTTTATGTTCCTAACCCAATAGATGTTTGTTAATTAATTTATTTAATTTAAATATCTAGAAGACTTTTAATTAAACAAAGCATTAATCTCTGCTACCTCAGTAGCCTCTCTAAAATTTGAGTGAAAGTATAAACATGACATAACCACACAGATAGAATGAGCAGAGGAGGTGACGATGAATGAAATACAACATCAAAAAGTTGTAAGGTAGAACGCAGAAGTGAGAGTAGTCATTGACTTAGCCAACTGGCAACAACTATGTGACAAATTGAAGAAGAAAGAAGGGGAACCAAGAGTAAACACAAAAGCAATTGCTTACAAGCAAATTCACACAGCAGAAACCCAGTATTCAGAAGTAGAATCACAAAGGAGGGATTTAAGCATGGCTGAAATAGGAAGAGTAGATGACAGTCTGTGCAAGGTGCAGTTGAACTCATACACACCATTCCTCCACATAACTAGGTAACCACCCTCACTTCCCTTACTCTGGCAGGAAGTGGATGTTTACATTCTGGAAAGGTAGAATGAGAAGGAGACTGAACCTGTGGTCACCAGACTCATGGAATGTTATGACCATAATGAAATCAGAATAATTGTCTCCCTCTCACACAATAGCAATGATCCCTTCCCCTACCCTGAGACTTCTCTACCCAGTTGGGTCCCAGAATGCTGACAACCAGCCCTATCCATGCTGACTAGGGAGTAGGGATAGAAATTGCAGAAACAGCTTTCTGGGGAAACTGACCATCTGAAAGACAGTATTTACAGATACTGATATTTGGTATCTCCCAAGAAAAGGGCCAAGCATTTGATCAGGAATCCTGCTAGTAAGGCCCACCAATTTATCATCCATACCTCCACACAACAAGCTTCTAATGTATTTTGCAGTGCTTCTACATTAATATGCAAGAACATCCAGTGATCACCAGACATTTGAGAAAAATCACCAGATAATATGGAAAATATAGATAAGTTAAAAAATATCAATAAATAGTAAGACAAAGACTTCTTTAGATATATAAAGATAATAATCAGAAGTAACATCTAAAAGATTTGAAAATTGATGCTTCTGAGGAGAAAGATTTAGGGTTGGAGAATGGAGTGTCAGGACCCTGCTCTGCTGTTTCTTATTATATAGAACACAGAATAGGATATGGTTTGGTTTTTGTGTCCCTGCTTAAATCTCATGTCAAATTAGAGGAGGGCCTGGTGGGAGGTGATTGGATCATGGGGGCAGATTTTCACCTTGCTGTTCTCCTGATAGTGAGGGAGTTCTCATGAGACCTGATGGTTTAAAAGTGTGTAGCACCTCCCCTTTCACACTCCCTCTCTCTCCTGCCACCATGTGAAGAAGGTCCTTGCTTCCTCTTCACCTTCCACCATGATTGTAAGTTTCCTGAAGCCTCCCAGTCATGCTTCCTGTTAAACCTGTGAAACTGTGAGTCAATTAAAACTTTTTTCTTCTTAAATCACTTAGTCTCAGGTAGTTCTTTATAGCAGTGTGAGAATGGACTACTAAAAATTGTATATATGGTCAGGTGCCGTGGCTTACACCTGTAATCCCAACACTTTGGGAGGCCTAGGCAGGAGGATTGCTTGAGGCCACAAGTTCAAGGCCAGCCTGAGATACATAGTGAGACTTCACCTCTACAAAAATAAAAATAAAAAAGTTAGCCAGGCATGACGGTACACGCCTACAGTCCCAGCTATTTGAGAGGCTGAGGTAGGAGGATCGCTTGAGCCTGGGAGACCAAGGCTGCAATGAACTGTGATTGTGCCACTGCACTCCAGCCTGGGCAACAGAGTGAGACCTTGTCTCAAAAGACATACATATACTATTACTTTGATGAAAATTTGTACTCCCTTCTCCTCTTCCTTCACATGCCCACCGACATTCACATCTAGACCAGTCTTTTTCTTTTTTTCCACACAGAGAAAGTGATTAGTGGTTCTCAAACACTGCTGCACATTATACTCATCAGGGTGGATTGTAAAAATCACCCACAGTAATGAAATCAGAATTTCTGTGGGAAGGCTGGGTGCAGTGGCTTCTGTAATCCCAGCACTTTGGGAGGCTGAGAGGAGTGGATCACCTGAGGTCAGGAGTTGGAGACCAGGCTTTGAAATATGGTGAAAGACTATCTCTACTAAAAATACAAAAATTAGCCAGGTGCAGTGGTGTTTGCCTGTAGTTCCGCTACTCAGGAAGCTGACACAGGAGAATCACTTCAGCCTGGGGGGAAGAGGTTGCAGTGAGCCAAGATTGTGCCATTGCACTCCAGCCTCAGTCAGTGACAGAGTGAGGCTTTGTCTCAATAATAATAATAATAATAATAATAATAATAATAATAATTTCTGTGGGAAGAACCCAGGGACTTTTACAGCTATGTTTGAGAACCAGTGGTCTAGTGTCTTGCTCATCTGTGATCTGTGAAACAGCAGCATCAGCACCACTTGGGAGTTTGTGAGAAACGTGGCACCTCAGGTTGCATTCCAGACCTATGGGATACATTTTAACAAGACTACAGCTATTTTCATCTCATTTACAATTCAAAGAGTTTACTCTAGATCTCCCTCATTTCCTTCTCTTCTGGGTCTCTCATTCATCGCCTGCGCCACTGAAGCTATCAATTTCTTCAACTTCCCTTTCTCCTCTGATTCCCTTCCCAAACACATTAACTTCTTTTGTATATTAAAAACAAAAAACACTAGCAAAGACCTGGAATAAATTTAGACGTCCCTCAACAGTGGGCTGGATAAGAAAACATGGGTCCATCCATATACATCATGGAATACCATGCAGCCTTAGAAAGAGTGAAATCATGTCCTTTGCAGCAATATGGTTGCAGCTGGAGGCTATTATCCTAAACAAATTAATGCAGGAACAGAAAACCAAACATGTCTCACTTACAAGTGGGAGCTAAACATTGAATATGTTAGGAACAAGCTGCTCTAGGACCCCCCTCCCCCAATGCAGCTGACCCTTACCGTGAATACTCTGCAGCTGCATTCCTGAACCTTATCTAGGCACCATGGCAAGGTCACCAGACTTGCTGAGCAAAACTCTGATTACAGACCCCGGGGCGGCATGGGGGAGGTCACAAGAAACGTGGATAAACCCAAGTTATACCCTTTTGTAAATTCCTCCGGTCACGAGATGATATGTGGTAAAGTTAACCAACAAACAACCCCAGGGTCTCTCTCCCCCATATAAATCCCTCATTTTGTAAGCTCAGGGCTGCCTCCTCTGACTGTGGTGGAGCAGGTCAGCAGTTTAATCAACTTACTCACCTGACCTTGGGTCTCTCGCTGTCTCGTCCTTTCTCTTGGCTAACCTTATAGAATACGCATGGATATAAAGATGGGACCAATAGACTCTGGGGACTACTAAAGCGAGGAAGGAGTGGAGCATTGGCTAAAAAGCCCACTGTCCTGGACTCCACTCAGCCTCAGGATGGGGAATATCAAGACTGGCAGCCTCAGTGCAGAGGCAAGGTCAGAAAGAGGCAGTGCTTCAGAGTTGCCTTTCCAGTATCCCTCCCCATGCTGTGAAGTTCCCCTGACTGAACTCCTGGTTCACAAAGAGCATTATAGAAAGCTGTGGTGGGCTGGGCCACATAGCCCAGAGGGCTGAGCTTCCTGGCCTGCCTGTCCACCCACCCTGGGAGTCCCAGTGGTGGAGCCCGCTAAGGGAGGAAAACAGCTGGAGTTTCTGTTGATGTGAAGAAGTAAGCTCTTGGCCTCCCACCCTCACACTTCTTTGCCGATAAAACTTCCTAGCACCAATTTGCGCTACCTGAGGAGGAGGCAGGGCAGGAAGGATGAGGGCCTGCCTCTGACCTGCTGTGTCCTTCACAGGCTCCTGGGGGTGTCCTTTGCAGGAAGGGGGTAGGCACCTTTCTCTTCTCCACCCACATGCCATGGCGGGGTTGGAAATGAAAGACTTTTTTAACCTTTGTTTTTTAAAAATAAATCTGTAAAATCTGAAAAAAAAATAATTAGGTATTATATGCACTACCTTGTGATGGGATCATTCATAACTCTAAACCTCAGCATCACACAATATGCCCATGTAACAGACCTGCTTGTGTACCCACTGAATCCAACATTTAAACAAAAATGAAAATAAGCAACACTCCTTTGATCCAGTGTCTCTCACTAGTTATCCTGTTTCTCTCCTTTTCTTCACAATTCAGTTTCTTAAATTGGTACGCTTGAATGTTAGGTACACTTTCTCCCTTTTCATCATGAATCCAACTGTTTCCTCACTGCAACCTGAAATCTTCTGCTATGGCATGAAAACTGCTCTGCAAAAATGACCAATGAATTTTAAGGGACTAAAATATCCTTATTTCTTTTTACTATTTGTAACATTTGACATTATTAATATTGAGAGGTGAAGCCAGCTGAACTTCCTGGGTCAAGTGGGGACTTGGAGAACTTTTCTGTCTAACTAGAGGATTGTAAACCCACCAATCAGTGCTCTGTGTCCAGCTAAAAGATTTTAAATGCACCAATCAGCACTCTGTAAAAATGCACCAATCAGCACTCTGTGTCTAGCTAAAGGGTTGTAAATGCACCTATCAGCACTCTGTAAAAACACACCAATCAGTGCTCTGTGTCTAGCTAAAGGATTGTAAATGCACCAATCAGCACTCTGTGTCTAGCTAAAGGATTGTAAATGCACCAATCAGCACTCTGTGTCTAGCTAAAGGATTGTAAATGCACCAATCAGCACTCTGTAAAAATGCACCAGTCAGTGCTCTGTGTCTAGCTAAGGGATTGTAAATGCACCAATCAGCACTCTGTAAAAATGCACCA
>NW_012099499.1:249601-254493 GCF_000951045.1 Mandrillus leucophaeus | reverse complement strand
ACCAATCAGCACTCTGTAAAAATGCACCAGTCAGTGCTCTGTGTCTAGCTAAGGGATTGTAAATGCACCAATCAGCACTCTGTAAAAATGCACCAATCAGCACTCTATGTCTAGCTAAAGGCTTGGAAATGCACCAATCAGCACTCTGTAAAAATGCACCAATTCGCGCTCTGTGTCTAGCGAAAGGATTGTAAATGCACTAATCAGCACTCTGTAAAACCACACCAGTCAGCACTCTGTGTCTAGCTAAAAGATTGTAAATGCACCAATCAGCGCTCTGTGTCTAGCTAAAGGATTGTAAATGCACAAATTAGCACTCTGTAAAAATGCACCAATCAGCACTCTGTAAAATGGGCCAATCAATGCTCCATAAAATGGACGAATCAGCAGGATATGGGTGGGGCCAAATAAGGGAATAAAAGCTGGCCACACCAGCCAGCAGTGGCAACCTGCTCAGGTCCCTTTCCACACTGTGGAAGCTTTGTTCTTTTGCTCTTCATAATAAATCTTGCTGCTGCTCACTCTTTGGGTCCGCACTACCTTTAAGAGCTGTAACACTTGCTGAGAAGGTCTGTGGCTTCACTCCTGAAGTCAGTGAGACCACGAACCCACCGGGAAGAACAAACAACTCTGGATGCACCACCTTTAAGAGCTGTAACACTCACTGTGAAGGTCTGTGGCTTCACTCCTGAAGTCAGCATGATCACGAACCCACCAGAAGGAGGAAACTCTGAAAACATCTGAACATCTGAAGGCAAAAACTCCAGACACACCATCTTTAAGAACTACAACACTCACCGCAAGGGTCTGCGGCTTCATTCTTGAAGTCAGTGAGACCAAGAACCCACCAGAAGGAACCAATTCCAGACACATTTTGGTGACCACGAAGGGACAATCACCAAGCAATGAGTACCATCAAACCACTTTTGCTTGCTATTCTGTCCTATTTTTCTTTAGAATTTGAGGGCTAAATACCAGGCACCTGTAGGTCAGTTAAAAGCGACTAGCATGGCTGCTGGACTAAAGACACAGGTGTCAGGCTTTCTGGGAAAGGGCTCTCTAACAACCCCCGACTCTTCAGAGTTGGGAGTGTTGGTTTGCCTGGAATCAGTTTCCGTTTTTCTGTACTTCTGGGCTGAGCCAAGGGTTGACAGAGAGGAAAGCCATTCAGCTCCAAGGTTCCGACAAGTTGGTTGACCCTGTGGCCATGAGCAGAACTCTCAAAGTTACATTGCCCAAGCAAGACTCACCCATCTATCCTATCTACCCTGACCCTTGCCTCCTGGGTCCTAATGCCCATCAGGCAAACTTCCTCTTGCCTCTCTTCTCCGAGGCTAGTCCCGCTTCTAAAAATCAATCCCTGTCTCTGGTGCTTTTCTAGTTTCTCCTATAAGAATGAATTCTAGTATAAACTCCAGGACTCTATTCCCTTCTTTAGGCACCTGGGCTCACCAATCAGAAAGATGTAATTTTTGCCCAAAGCCTCATTATAGGGGGGACTATCTGGAATTTTAGAATCTCTCCTCAGACTAACAGGCCTAACAAAAGCTATTCCTGAAGCTAGGATACTGGAAGCCTCAGAAAAGATATCCTTCCTGTTCAAGTGAGGACAAAAGGCGTCAGTCTTCCAACCCCAAAGATCCCTTCCCTCCCTCAGGGTATGGCCCTCCACTTTATTTTTGGGGTGTAACATCTTCACAGGACAGAGGTAAAGTCCCAATACTAATAGGAAAATGCTTAGGACTGTAACAGGTTTTAGAGAATGCATTGGCAAGGGCCACTAAATCTGATTTTTCTCGATCCTCTTTGTGGTCTAGGAGGACAGGCAAGGGTGGATATTTTCAAGAATGCATCAGTAAGGGTCACTAAATCTGACCTTCCTTGGTCCTCCTCATGGTCTAGGAGGAAGACTAGTGTTTCTGCTGCTTCATTGGTGAGTGCAACTATTCTGATCAGCAGGGTCCAGGGACCATTGCGAATTCTTGGGCAAGACGTATATCTGCTGCTGCATCACTGAGCACAACTATTCCAGTCAGCAGAGTCCAGGGACTGTTGCAGGTTCTTGGGCAGGGGGAGAAACAAACAAACCAAAACTGTGGGCAATTTTGTCTTTCAGATGGGAAACACTCAGGCGTCAACAGGCTAACCCTTGAAATGCATCCTAAGCCATTGGGACCAATTTGACCCACAAACCCTGCAAAAGAGACAGCTCATTTTTTTCTGCACTATGACCTGGCCCCAATGTTCTCTCTCTGATTGGGAAAAATGGCCACCTGAGGGAAGTATAAATTACAATACTATCCTGCAGCTTGACCTTTTCTGTAAGAGGGAAGGCAAATGGATTGAAATACCTTATGTCCAAGCTTTATTTTTATTGAAGGAGAATACACAACTATGCAAAACTTGCAATTTACATCCCACAGGAGGACTTCTCAGCTTACCCCCATATCCTAGTCTCCCGATAGCTCCCCTTCCTATTAATGCTAAGCCTCCTCTAATCTCCCCCACCCAGAAGGAAACAAGTGAAAGAAATATCCAAAGGACCACAAAACCCCCAGGCTATTTGTTATGTCCCCTTCAAGCTGTAGGGGGAGGGGAATTTGGCCCAACCTCGGTATGTGTCCCCTTCTCCCTCTCTGATTTAAAGCAGATAAAGGCAGACCTGGGGAAGTTTTCAGATGATCCTAATAGGTACATAGATGTCCTACAGGGTCTAGGGCAAACCTTTGACCTCACTTGGAGAGATGTCATGCTATTAGATCAAACCCTGGCCTTTAATGAAAAGAATGTAGGCTTAGCTGCAGCCCAAGAGTTTGGAGATACCTGGTTTCTGAGTCAAGTAAATGATAGAATGACAGCTGAAGAAAGGGACAAATTCCTTACTGGTCAGCAAGCCATCCCCTATATGTGTCCCCACTGGAATCTCAACTCAGATCATGGGAACTGAAGTTGTAATCATCTGCTGACCTGAGTTCTAGAAGGACTAAGGAGAATTAGGAAAAAATCCATGAATTAGTCAATGATGTCCACCATAACTCAGGGAAAGGAAGAAAATCCTTCTGCCTTCCTTGAGCGGCTACGGGAGGCCTTAAGAAAATACACTGCCCTGTCACCCAACTCACTTAAGGGCCAACTGATTCTAAAAGATAAGTTTATTACCCAATCAGCCACAGATATCAGGAGAAAGCTCCAAAAGTGAGCCCTGGGCCCTGAACAAAATCTGGAGGCATTATTAAACCTGGCAACCTCAGTATTCTACAATAGGGACCAAGAGGAACAGGCCCAAAAAGAAAAGTGAGATCAGAGAAAGGCCACAGCCTTAGTCATAGCCCTCAGACAAACAAACCATGGTGGTTCAGAGAGGACAGCAAATAGAGCAGACCAATCGCCCGGTAATGCTTGTTGCCAGTGTGGTTTGCAAGGACACCTTAAAAAAGACTGTCCAACAAGAAACAAGCTGCCCCCTCACCCGTGTCCACTATGCCAAGGAAATCACTGGAAGGCACACTGCCCCAGAGGACAAAGGTTCTCTGGGACAGAAGCCCCCAACCAGATGATCCAACAACAGGACAGAGGGTGCCCCGGGCAAGCACCAGCTCAAGTCATCACCCTCACTAAGAGCTGGATATGTTTAACCATTGAGCGCCAGAAAATTGACTTCCTCCTGGACACTGGCACAGCTTTCTCAGTATTAATCTCCTGTCCTGGACAGCTGTCCTCAAGGTCCATTACCATCCAAGGAATCCTGGGACAACCTGTAACCAGGTATTTCTCCCACCTCCTCAGTTGTAATTGGAAGACTTTACTACAGATAGTATGCTTATCTAATCCTACATGCCCATGCTACAATATGGAAGGAAAGGGAGTTCCTAATCTCTTGAGGAACCCCCATTAAATACCACAAGGAAATCATGGAGTTTTTGCATGCAGTGCAAAAACCCAAGGAGGTGGCAGTCTTACACTGCTGAAGCCATCAAAAAGGGGAAGGAGAGGGGAGAACAGCAGCATAAGTGGCTGGCAGAGGCAGGGAAAGACCAGCAGAAAGGAAAGAGAGAAAGAGACAGAAAATCAGAGAGAGAGAGAGAGAAAGAGACAGAGATAAAGAGGGAGTCAGGGGACAGAGAGGAAGAGACAAAGAAAGAGGAGTCAGAGAGAGGAAGAGACAGACAAAGAGGGAATCAGAAAGAGAGAGACAAAGAAATCAAAGAGGAAGAAAGAGAGATGGAAGTAGTAAAGCAAAAACAGTGTACCTTATTCCTTTAAAAGCCAGGGTAAATTTAAAACCTGTAATTGATAATTGAAGGTCTTCTCTGTAACCCTATAACACTCCAATACTACCTTGTTGTCAGTGTAAACAAGGGCATAACCCGAAAGCACTGAGGCCATTGACAACCCATAGCCTTCCTATCAAAAATCCTTAACCCAGCAGGTTTCCTAACAGGGGATCTAAATCTTATTTAATTACCATACAAAGGTCCGACCAGGAAGAACTCCCTTCAGGACAGGACCATAGATGGTTCCTCCCAGGTGATTAAGGAAAAAGGACACAATGGGAACTCAGTAAGTGATAAGGAAACTCTTGTAGAAGCAGAGTTAGGAAAATTGCCTAATAATTGGTCTGCTCAAACCAGCGAGCTGTTTGCACTCAACTAAATCTTAAAGTACTTACAGAATCAGGTAGGAACCATCTATACCAATTCTAAGTTAATATGGACTGAATGAGATTGTATTAATTGAAAAAAAAAATTAAATCCCAAACTTACAAGGTTTTCAACAAAAGTAAAGTTTGCTAAAAGCTAACAGTGTAACATGTATTATCCTACTACCACACACTCTCAAAGGATTTCTCAGACAGTTTGCAAGAAATAATGAAATCTATCCTTACTCTACAA
>NW_012099499.1:226031-244396 GCF_000951045.1 Mandrillus leucophaeus | reverse complement strand
AATCTGGAGGCATTATTAAACCTGGCAACCTCAGTATTCTACAATAGGGACCAAGAGGAACAGGCCCAAAAAGAAAAGTGAGATCAGAGAAAGGCCACAGCCTTAGTCATAGCCCTCAGACAAACAAACCATGGTGGTTCAGAGAGGACAGCAAATAGAGCAGACCAATCGCCCGGTAATGCTTGTTGCCAGTGTGGTTTGCAAGGACACCTTAAAAAAGACTGTCCAACAAGAAACAAGCTGCCCCCTCACCCGTGTCCACTATGCCAAGGAAATCACTGGAAGGCACACTGCCCCAGAGGACAAAGGTTCTCTGGGACAGAAGCCCCCAACCAGATGATCCAACAACAGGACAGAGGGTGCCCCGGGCAAGCACCAGCTCAAGTCATCACCCTCACTAAGAGCTGGATATGTTTAACCATTGAGCGCCAGAAAATTGACTTCCTCCTGGACACTGGCACAGCTTTCTCAGTATTAATCTCCTGTCCTGGACAGCTGTCCTCAAGGTCCATTACCATCCAAGGAATCCTGGGACAACCTGTAACCAGGTATTTCTCCCACCTCCTCAGTTGTAATTGGAAGACTTTACTACAGATAGTATGCTTATCTAATCCTACATGCCCATGCTACAATATGGAAGGAAAGGGAGTTCCTAATCTCTTGAGGAACCCCCATTAAATACCACAAGGAAATCATGGAGTTTTTGCATGCAGTGCAAAAACCCAAGGAGGTGGCAGTCTTACACTGCTGAAGCCATCAAAAAGGGGAAGGAGAGGGGAGAACAGCAGCATAAGTGGCTGGCAGAGGCAGGGAAAGACCAGCAGAAAGGAAAGAGAGAAAGAGACAGAAAATCAGAGAGAGAGAGAGAGAAAGAGACAGAGATAAAGAGGGAGTCAGGGGACAGAGAGGAAGAGACAAAGAAAGAGGAGTCAGAGAGAGGAAGAGACAGACAAAGAGGGAATCAGAAAGAGAGAGACAAAGAAATCAAAGAGGAAGAAAGAGAGATGGAAGTAGTAAAGCAAAAACAGTGTACCTTATTCCTTTAAAAGCCAGGGTAAATTTAAAACCTGTAATTGATAATTGAAGGTCTTCTCTGTAACCCTATAACACTCCAATACTACCTTGTTGTCAGTGTAAACAAGGGCATAACCCGAAAGCACTGAGGCCATTGACAACCCATAGCCTTCCTATCAAAAATCCTTAACCCAGCAGGTTTCCTAACAGGGGATCTAAATCTTATTTAATTACCATACAAAGGTCCGACCAGGAAGAACTCCCTTCAGGACAGGACCATAGATGGTTCCTCCCAGGTGATTAAGGAAAAAGGACACAATGGGAACTCAGTAAGTGATAAGGAAACTCTTGTAGAAGCAGAGTTAGGAAAATTGCCTAATAATTGGTCTGCTCAAACCAGCGAGCTGTTTGCACTCAACTAAATCTTAAAGTACTTACAGAATCAGGTAGGAACCATCTATACCAATTCTAAGTTAATATGGACTGAATGAGATTGTATTAATTGAAAAAAAAAATTAAATCCCAAACTTACAAGGTTTTCAACAAAAGTAAAGTTTGCTAAAAGCTAACAGTGTAACATGTATTATCCTACTACCACACACTCTCAAAGGATTTCTCAGACAGTTTGCAAGAAATAATGAAATCTATCCTTACTCTACAATCCCAAATAGACTTTTTGGCAGCAGTGACTCTCCAAAACCGCTGAGGCCTGGACCTCCTCACTGTTTAGAAAGGAGGACTCTGCACCTTCTTAGGGGAAGAGTGTTGTTTTTACACTAACCAGTCAGGGATAGTACAAGATGCCATGTGGCATTTACAGGAAAAGGCTTCTGAAATCAGACAAGGCCTTTCAGCCTTTCAAACTCTTATACCAACCTCTGGAGTTGGGCGGCATGACTTCTCTGCTTTCTAGGTCCCGTGACAGCCATCTTGCTATTATTTGCCTTCATGCCCTGTATTTTTAACCTCCTTGTCAAATTTGTTTCCTTTAGGATCGAGGCCATCAAGCTACAGATGGTCTTACAAATGGGACCCCAAATAAGCTCAACTAACAACTTCTACCGAGGACCCCTGGACTGACCCACTGACCCTTTCACTGGCCTAAAGAGTTCCCCTCTGGAGGACACTGTAACTGCAGGGCCCCTTCTTCACCCCTATCCAGCAGGAAGTAGCTAAAGTGGTCATCACCCAATTCCCAACAGCAGTTGGGGTGTCCTGTTTAGAGGAGGAATTGAGAGGTAAAGCCAGCTGGACTTCCTGGGTCAAGTTGGAGAACTTTTCTGTCTAGCTAGAGGATTGTAAACCCACCAATCAATGCTCTGTGTCTAGCTAAAGGATTGTAAATGCACTAATCAGCACTCTGTGTCTAACTAAAGGAGTGTAAATGCACCAATCAGCACTCTGCAAAAATGCACCAATCAGCACTCTATGTCTACCTAAAGAATTGTAAGTGCACCAATCAGCACTCCAAAAATGCACCAATCAGTGCTCTGTGTCTAGCTAAAGGATTGTAAATGCAGCAATCAGCACTCTGTGTCTAGTTAAAGGATTGTAAATGCACCAATCAACACTCTGTAAAATGGACCAATCAGTGGTCCGCAAAATGGACCAATCAGCAGGATTGGGTGGGGCCAAATATGGGAATAAAAGCTGGCCACCCCAGCCAGCAGCAGCAACCTGCTTAGGTCCTCTTTCACAGTGTGGAAGGTTTGTTCTTTTGCTCTTCATAATAAATCTTGCTGCTGCTCAGTCTTTGGGTCTGCACTACCTTTAGGAGCTATAACTCTCACTGCAAAGGTCTGCGGCTTCTCACTCCTGAAGCCAGCAAGACCACGAACCCACTGGGAGGAACAAACAACTCTGGATACGCCACCTTTCAGAACTGTTACACTCACTGCAAAAGTCTGCAGCTTCACTTCTGAAGTCAGTGAGACCACGAACCCACCGGGAGGAACAAACAACTCCAGATGCACCGCCTTTAAGAGCTGTAACACTCACTGTGAAGGTCTGTGGCTTCACTCCTGAAGTCAGCAAGACCACAAACCCACCGGAAGGAAGAAACTCTGGACACATCTGAACATCTGAAGGAACAAACTCCGGACACACCATCTTTAAGAACTGTAACACTCACCACGAGAGTCTGTGTCTTCATTCTTGAAGTCAGCGAGACCAAGAACCTGCTGGAAGGAATCAATTCCAGACACAATATGTTGTCATACACAGCCCCTCAAGCAGTCATTTTTACAGCTTCATGATGTAGCTGAAAACGTGTATAAGCAGGCTTTCATTGATCTGAATTGCCTTGATTCCTAAATGCTTGTCCCTGCCAACTTTTAAAAAATTGCTGTTTAAAACTGTGTTTTAAACATGTATTTCAATTAAAATAAGAAACTAAATTCACCCATATCATCACTCTGAGGACAACACTGTCAAAATTTAAATATATATCTTTCAGTTTTTCACTATATGTTATATATGCTAATATATATCTATATCTGTACCCACTCTCTTATAGCCTACATTATCAAATAGGAACATAACACAAGTGTCTTAAAATGTTATTATATAATATTTTAAAATATCATTTTGATGACTGAAAAAAATATCACTATATGAATAAACATTTTTTTAGCCAATAACCTTCTTGGACTCAGTTACTTCCACAATTACAGTGTTGTAAATGATATTATCTGAAACATTTTAATGTGTAATTTCTAACTTACTCTAGGAAATGTATTTGAATTTGTATACTGACAAGCAATATATAAATGCCCTTTTCTGTATATCCTTATAATAAATGGATTTTTTAAAAGAATGTGTATATTTGAAGAGCAAAACTTGTAAAATTATCATTAATTATAGTCAATGTTTATTGAATACTTTTTGTATGTCCTTTACATATTAATCATATATACTATTTACCAAAACTTTGTAAATTAACTAGTACTTCTAATTATAATCTCATAGATTGGCAAAATGAAGCTTAGAAAGTTAATGGATATTGTTTAAGGTAACATGGTTAATATAAACTATTGCCATGATTTGAATGATTTATTTATCACTATTAAATATTTTTATATCATTAGTCTTTTTTTTATGCATTAACTGCTTGTTCCTTTGTTTTATATTTTCACTGCATTATTTGGCTTTATATAATTAATTTAAAATATCTATGAAGATGTAAAAATATTGACACTTTATCTGTCATGTAATTTATAATTTTTTCTCATTTGACTTTTTAAAATTTTGTTTATAACAGCATTGCACTTTCCAAGAATACTAGTCAAAATCCTTCAATCTTTTTTGTTTTGGCTTAGATATTGGAGCCCCTGTGTCCAAATTATATTTGTAGTCTATGATTTAACAATTATGATTCCAAGATTCCTAGGCAAGATGGCCAAATAGGAACAGCTCTGATATACAGCTTCCAGCGAGATGAACACAGAAGGCAGGTGATTTCTGCATCCCCAACTGAGCTACCTGGTTCATCTCATTGTGACTGGTTAGACAGGGGTGCAGCCCATGGAGGGTGAGCTGAAGCAGGGTGGGGTGTTGCCTCACCCGGGACACCTAAGGGGTTGGGGAACTCCCTCCCCTAGCCAAGGGAAGCCTTGAGGGACTGTGCCACAAGGGACAGTGCTATCTGGCCCAGATACTGTGCTTTTCCCATGGTCTTCGCAACCCACAGACCAGGAGATTCCCTTGGGTGTCTACACCACCAGGGCCCTGGGTTTCAACCACAAAACTGGGTGGCCATTTTGGCACACACTGAGCTAGCTGCAGGAGTTCTTTTTCATACCCCAGTAGTGCCTGGAACACCAGCAAGACAGAATCGTTCACTCCCATGGAAAGGGCGCTGAAGCCAGGGAGCCAAGTGGTCTAGCTCAGCAGATCCCACCCCCATGGAGCCCAACAAGCTAAGATCCACTGGCTTAAAATTCTTGCTGCCAGAACAGCAGTCTGAAGTTGACCTGGGATGCTTGAGCTTGGCGAGGGGGAGGGTTGTCCTCCATTACTCAGGCTTAAGTAGGCAGTTATCACCTCATAGCATAAACAAGGCTGCTGGGAAGTTCAGACTGGGTGCAAAACCCACTGCAGCACGGCAAAGAGGCTGTAGCCAGGGCATCTCTGAAAGAAAGGCAGCAGCCTCAGTCAGGGACTTGTAGATAAAACTCCCATCTTCCTGGGACAGAACACCTAGGGGACTGTGGGCAAAGCTTCAGGGGCAGCTTCAGCAGACTTAGACATTCCTGCCTGCCAGCTCTGCAGAGAGCAGAATATCTCCAAGCGCAGTGCTCGAGCTCTGCTAAGGGACAGACTGCCTCCTCAAGTAGGTCCCTAATCCCCATGCCTCCTGATGTGGAAATACTTCCCAGCAGGGGTTGACAGACACCTCATACAGGAAAGCTCCAGCAGGCATCTGGCAGGTGACCCCTGGAACAAAGCTTCCAGAGGAAGGAACAGGCAGCAATCTTTGCTGTTCTTCTCAAAAGAAGACATTTATGCATCCAAAAAAACATATGAAAAAAAGCTCATCATCATTGGTCATTAGAGAAATGCAAATCAAAACCACAATGATATACCATCTCATGCCAGTTAGAATGGCAATCATTAAAAATTCAGGAAACAACAGATGCTGGAGAGGATGTGGAGAAATAGGAACACTTTTACACCTGTGGTGGGAGTGTAAATTAGTTCAACCTTTGTGGAAGACAATGTGGTGTTTCCTCAAGGATCTAGAACCAGAAATTCCATTTGACCAAGCAATCACATTATGGGATTTATACTCAAATGATTATAAATCATTCTACTATAAAGACACATGCATACATATGTTTATTGCAGCACTGTTCACAATAGCAAAGACTTGGAACCAAACCAAATGCCATCAATGATAGACTGGATTAAGAAAATGTGGCATATACACACCATGGAATACTAAGCAGCCATAAAAAAGGATGAGTTCATGTCCTTTGCAGGGACATAGATGAAGCTGGAAACCACCTTTCTCAGCAAACTAACACAGAAACAGAAAACCAAACACCACATGTTCTCAATCATAAGTGGTAGCTGAACAATGAGAACACATGGACACAGGGAGGGGAACATCACACACCAGGGCCTGTTGCAGGGGTGGGGGCCTGGGAGGGGATAGCATTAAGAGAAATACCTAATGTAGATGACGGGTTGATGGATGCAGCAATCTACATGGCACATGTATACCCATGTAACAAACCTGCACACTCTGCACATGTATCCCACAACTTAAAGTATAATAAAAAAAAGATTCCTTTATATACTTTGAGTTTTGTATTCTCCCAATCCCACTATATTTCACTTGGAGAAAGGGATGGCCTAGGCTATATGGAACTGAAATGCATGAACTGTGAGTTTCCAAAGAAGAAAACAACAGGATTAATGTAGTGCCTTAAAGTATGAGGCACCATCTCCCAGGATGCAGTTTGCACTCTAAGTCTATGACATTATATGGTGCTTTTCCCAGAATTCATTGGATTTCTATTACAGACAAGGTGAGAAAACCTACCACATGACTATGCTTCAAGAGACATTGCATAGGACATTACATTTACCAAAACAATGCAATGAAAGCAGTACTACTTTCTTTTGTTGGATTTCTTTTGCCTAAGATTTGTTCTAGGTGATCCTACTAAAGATCTGGACTTAACTAACAGCAATGAGGATTATAGGATAGCAAAACAGGAGGCCATATGATGGGTCTCAAATATTATAAGCCAGGTAGCCCTAATTGTTTTTAGTGAGTATCAATATTAGAATGAATCAGACAATTAATATCAATAGTCTTCCTTAAAAGTCACTTAAGTATTGGTGCAACACTTTTTTTTTTTCCTTTCCAATTCTTATTTTAGGTTCAGGGGATACATGTGCAGGTTTGTTACATGGGTACTTTGTGTGTCATGGAAGTTTGGTGTACAGACAATTTAGTCATCCAGGTAATAAGCATAGTACCTGATAGATGGTTTTTTGATCCTCACTCTCCTTCCACCGTCCACCCTCTAGAAGGCCCCAATGTCTATTGTTCTCTTCTTTGTGTTATTGATACAGCTCTTCAATAGAGTAGTCATAGTGGTTGGGATGGATACTCTATACGGGACCAGCAACACAGATTCTCACTCATTAAGACTGATTTAGCTACTGCTGGTGCTTCATATTATACTTGTTAACATCAGAAACAAATGCCAGAGTCCCTGATGTAGGCTCATCCCTGAAGGAGAACAATAAACTACTTAGTGCAAGTTGACTACCTTAGACTTTTTTCATACTGGGGGTGCAGTGATTCATTTTGTTGGAAATTGATACTTCTCACTACAGGTTTGCCCTCCTTGGTCACAGGGTATCAAATAACACCACTGTCCAAGATCTTGTAGAATTTTTGAGTCACTGACATGGCATCCTACATAAAATGACCTTGAACTGAAAGACCTACTTTACAGAAAAAAAAAAAAAATACAGTCGTGGACACAAGACCATGGGATCCCTTATCTTGTATTACACTTAATAGAAGCTGAGAGTCTGATAGAATTGTAGGATTTTTGCTGAAAGGCCACTTGTCTATATCTTCTTTTGTTTTTTTGAGACAGAGTCTCACTCTGTCACAAAGGTGGAGTGCAGTGGTGTAATTGGGGCTCACTGCAACCTCGGCCTCCCAGGTTCAAGTGATTCTCCTGCCTCAGCCTCCTGAGTAGCTGGGACTACAGGCATGTACTACCATGCCCAGCTAATTTTTGTATTTTTAGTAGAGATGGGGTTTCACCATGTTGACCAGGAAGGTCTCGATCTCTTGACTTCATGATCCGCCTGCCTCAGCCTCCCAAAGTGCTGGGATTACAGGCAGGAGCCACTGCACCCCGCCCACCTGTCTGTATCTTAAGGATGATATTTTAAAGTATGAGGCACCATCTCCCAGGATGCAGTTTGCACTCTAAGTCTATGACATTATATGGTGCTTTTCCCAGAATTCACTGGAAGCAGGTGGATCTAGATAGCACACCAGGTGGACTGCTGTGACTGCTGTGCCATGCTGCTCAGATTCATCCGTCAAGACTGAAGGATTTATGCTTCCAGCTCTTTAGTATTCACTCCTCTTTGGGAATTGTTTCAGCTAAAAAGAGCTGCCTTTTCCAAAGACAAGACTGTCTACTGAATGAGTCTCACCTGATGAATGTTTGCCCTGGGAGTATAAAAGCCCAGCCCCATCACAGCAAAAGGGTGTGACTCTAAACAGCCATCCTAACTTCAGAGCTCCCCATGGGGTCAGCAGAAGTTCATTTTCTCCCTCTAGCCAATCCTTTTCCTTTTATTCCTACAACAGGTTTTGATCCAAAGAAGACTAGAATACTTCTTATATATTATTTTTTAGCTTAGAATTGCTTTCTGGGAAACCCAAACTGAAACACTCATGCCTTCAGTTTTATATACTTATTCAAATTTATGCTTTTCCAAGTATAGGAGGACTGCATCTAAAAATGATTTATTTTATTTTTATCTAAACTGCTAAAATACAACATGAGTCAAAAATAGTTTTTCCATCATTCTCACAGCATTATCCTCTTATCTTAAAGTCAGTAACTTTTACAAATCCAATGATAATTCATAAGATGGTCATTTTAAAGTGAAGATTTGTAAACTGATTTTCACTCATGAGTTACTTTGTTGACTGCTAAGTATAAACAAATATCAATGATGAAAAGAAATCCTTGTTAGGATTTGATTTTAAGATAGAATATTTGTGGACCAATACATTGATGAGTAAATAGCTTTATTTCTGAGAAGATGCTCAAAAACTCCATGAGGATACAGAGAAAGAAAATATCAGTTTATATTTTCAAACTTTATGCATTTGTATGGTATTCATATTATGCGGTAGTTTATATATTACTTGTGTCTTCTCTTCTTTGTTTAAAAAAAAGGAAGAGATAAATTTTGTATGTCCAAAGGCCACATGAGTCATAAGAAACACTGTAAGCTTGGGAGTCAGGTATATTTGTCACTTACTAGATGGGAAACTTTTGACACATTATCAAGGTTTCCTGAACTTGTTTCCTTATCTGTAAAATGAGAAATATTGGGATTATTTGGAAGACTTCCAAAGAGATTTGTCTCTTACAATCATGGCAGAAGGCAAGAGAGAAGCAAAGCCACGTCTTACATGGCACCAGGCGAAGGGGGAAGAGCCCCTTATAAAGCCATCAGATCTCTAGAGAACTCACTATGACGAGAGCAGCATGGGGGAACCATGCTCATGATCCAGTCACCTCCCACTAGGTCCCACCATCCCCTGTGGGGATTATGGGGATTACAATTCAATATGAGATTTGAGTGGGGACACTGAGCCAAACCATATTACCACCACAGTGTAGATCAAGTAGAGGAAGTTGAACTTTGTGGCTGAGACAGTGACAGCATCAGTGAAAAGAGCCCCATATCTTCACTACAACTTTCAAAGTGATATTGAAATGGTGAGAGAGATTATGAAACATATGCAGTACAGATTATATATGCTCAACCTAAAAACATATTTTTTCTCAAGTGAGAAATCTGAACTTGGAATGGAAGCAATGTCATGACATGATCTAAAATTATTTAAAACAAAACAAAGCAACATCAAGGCTTCCTGAGCATGAGTAATCATATAAAATCAGCAAAACTAATAGAAATAAATCAATATCCTAGAAAAATGTCACTCATAATCACACCATCCAAAGGTAGTAAGAATGAATATTTGCAATATTTTCTATCAGATTTATTATGCATGTATGGAGAATAGAGAAGAGGCATGAAAGAATCTATCCTATGTTTTCAGATTTTAATGCTTATGCTTATATGTTCTGATTCATAATATAAAAGCTTATGGCAATCATACAGTTGATGTGGAAACAATTATAATGTTATTTGAATATTGTAAATTGTTTTCTATTTGTCTTCCTATCTCCAGGCCCTTCCTTTGCCCTAGAGGGTTGACCATTGCTGACTATATAATTTAATCTCCTGTATTCTTTAGATTCTAGTTGACTTTGGCCAATAACAGGAGATCAGAGGGCAGGATATTTATCTTCTGCCCCTGAGCACTCCTGACTTCCTTGTTATGTCCTTTCTATATAAACATGGCTGTTACCGCTGAGTGTTAAACTTGCCAACTGAAAATGTCAATGGGGCATCCAATCATCACTCTCCAGGCAGGGACCAATGAGTCACCTAATGGCAGATTGATAAGAGGCAGAAAATTGTCCTTATAAGAATAGATGCATGTTTCAAAATAAAGCTTCCATCTCTGCCTGCATTGCTTCTATCAGCATGACCATTTATGGGCTTGCCTTGTCTGTTTTCACTGTAGAGGAAATACATCCTATGTGGTTATTTGTTTTCCTGACAAATATGACCCATGCTTGAAAATATTATATTTAAACCAATATACAGTGTTATTTTTCTAAAGACCAAAATATGAGATCCTGAAAATCAAGGGGAGGAGGTGTGAGTGAACCTCCATTATTATATAAAACAACTCATTAGCACAATTTTTACTTCCCATCTCCTTGGCCAAAAGCCATATAGATTTGGATGCCATGGTGTCGAGAAAAGTACACTTCTGCTAGTGAACAGAATAAGATTTTCATTTAATTAGAAATTGAGCTTACTTTTGACCCCATTGGATTCTTCCTACCAAAGAGCCAGCAGGAAAATATAAGGAACTATACTGGAAAGTGATTGATTCTAACTTGCTTGAAGAAATCAGATTGCTGTTTCTCAGTGGGGAACACAAAGATTTTACTGGATTGTTTCTTACTACTTCCACTTTCAATAGTAATAGTTAATTGGAATCTACAGCAATATGATAAAGAATGGACAACAAGTCTTGGATGATTCTACGGGAATAAAGATTCGATTCACCTATCAGTTTAAACAATAATGCAAAAACACCTAGCTGAGATGCTTGCTGGAAGAAGGAAAATATGGAATCTATGGTAGTAAAAAGATATTGTGATTTCAGTTATCCCTTATGATCATCTACAGAGGTCAAAACTGTAGCAACTCTGTTTTATGTTATTTCACTGTGTTAATTACAGAGTAGAAATCTACTGATAATAGCTAACATTACAGTTTCTGTTTCAGGCAAGAACATGGCTGAATTGAGATTACAATGCCATGATACATTGTCTGACAGCACTTCACATTTTCCCTGAGTTGGGGACAGAAATTTCACTGCCACAATACATTATCTGATGGTTCCTTATGTTTTCCAAAAGTTAGGAAAGGAGGTTGTATCTACATACATGCACAAGACCATACACACACACACACAAACACACACATACAGTGCTAGATGGGATGTTGAATGACATAAAGAAATGAAAGTTCCACCTCTCTATTCCCTAGCCCCTGCATCTGTCCCTTTATATTTTTCTCCCCTCGCTGTGTTCTGAGCACTTCAGAGATTCTTCTCTACAATCTTGCCTCTGACCTTTGGTTTTGGCCAATGAAAGGCACTTACAAAGGGTCCGAGGTAGGAGGAGAGTGAATGCAAATATTTATCCCTCCTGCTACCTTCCTGCCTAGCTCAGATGAAGGCAATGGCTGAAATTCTTTCTGGTTTGAGAAGGTTCTGTAATACCAACTGTTCTTTAGGACTAAGAGTGGTGGTAATTTCCTTCATTGGCTAGTCCCTGGAGGCTTCACCAGCTTTGATGTTTGGTTCCCTTATTCCTGCTCACTGCCTTTTAAATAAGTTTTTTTTTTTCGTTATTTTTCTTCAGATAGGCCCATTTGAGTATGTCATCCAGCTAATAAAATTATAAAATGATTTCTTGACCCAGTTTAGTATTATTTTTCTATTGCACTCTTTTTACTGACATTAATATATTCAATGCTATCTTTTTTCTCGTGTTTAACACAAAATATGAAAGCAAAACAAATAAATGAAAATGTTATGTATTAGTTATATTGTGTTCCTTCAAAGCAATAAATATTTAGATAATTGCTTTTAACCTCCAAAAATATTTCTTCAAAGAATAATTTAAACCATTTATATTTGTTTGTTTCCCAACTATTTTCAAAGAAGCCATCTCTTTATGCTTTAGCTTATTTTTGTATTTATCTGGGTTTTTTTTTAAAACAAACTTTCACTGAATGCCTCCTTTTAAACCTCTCCTTTTCCAAGTTATGTTTACTTTACTCTTCTCCCATGCTTTGAACAAAAAACACAACCTGGTTTAAATATGAATAATGAATACATTTATTCTTTCAAACACTGTATACATTAGCTATTATGAAAGTTAAAAATTAAATTGTCCCTCTTGATTTCAATTTGGCAAAAATTTGTATTTCTTCCCTCTCACTATGTCTTAGTGTTTTAAAAATAATTTGAGATGTTAACATAGGTTTGCTTTTCATTTTAACTTTTTAATTATGCATCTTCCCCTTTGAGAATAACTTCAAATATTTATGTATAGTTTTGAATCTTGATATCCAAGAATGACTTAAATTTGAGATCTATTGGTTTCCTCTAGGCTTTTTTTTTTTTTTTTTTTTTGAGATGGAATTTTGCTCTTGCCCCCCGGGCTGGAGTGCAATGGCGATCTCGGCTCACTGCAACCTCTGCCTCCTGTGTTCAAGCACTTCTCCTGCCTCAGCCTCACGAGTAGCTGGGATTACAGGCATGCACTACCACGCCTGGCTAATGTTTTTGTAGGTTTAGTGGAGACGGGATTTCTCCATGTTGGTCAGGCTGGTCTTGAACTCCTGAGCACACGTGATCCACCTACCTGGACCTCCCAGAGTGTTGTGATTACAGGCGTGAGCCACCGCGCCTGGCCGATTTCCTCTAGGCTTTCTATGCCATGGCTTCTCTACCCTTATTAGGGAGCTAAAATTTGTGGGGGGGTTTTCCTACATGAATCTATTTTGAGACAAATTTTTTACTATAGAAACTGATGCTACAGAAGAAATATTAAAACTGAACAAAAAATTTCTGGGCCAAAATTCTTGATGCTGATACAATAACTGTCACACAATTAGTTAATATATGAAGTAACAAAGTTGTATGGGTTAGAAAATAGTTGTCTTGAGCAGGGCATATGGTAGATGTCTTCAATTATTCCAATGGCTGCCATGTAAAAATGATTTCCACATTATATTGGTTTGTGTATCAAGTTTCAAATCTATCACAAACAAGTACTATTAAGTAAGAGTGTATAGAGCAGCAGTCCCCAAACTTTTCGCACCAGGGATTGGTTTCATGAAAGACAGTTTTTTCATGGCTGGGGATTGGCAGGGGTGGTTTTGGGATGATTCAAGTGCATTACATTTATTGTGCACTTTATTTCTATTATTATTACATTGTAATATATAATGAAACAATTATACAACTCACCATAATGCAGAATCAGTGGGAGCCCCGAGCTTGTTTTCCTGCAACTAGATGGTCCCATCCTGGGGGTGATGAGAGACAGTGACCCCATCACTGGCATTACATTCTCATAAAGTACATGCAACCTAGATCCCTGGTTTGTAACAGGCCAAGGGTGGGTACCGGTCTGTGGCCTGGGAGTTGGGGACCCCTGATGTCGAGGAAGGCTTTTGTTCAACAAAGGAGAACTTTCTATTACTTCTGATCTAAGGTCAAAAAGTGCTCTTGGATGCTCAATTTTTCTGATGAGGAAATTGAGCTATGTCTTTACAGGAGTGTTATAGATGTAGCGCAAACATCAGATGGTTATATTGCATCTCTTACTCTACACATTTCATCTCAGGTAGTTTTGATTGATCAATGATGTCATAATTTCAGAGGTAAAATTTAAGACTAAAGTCTGTAACAACTGATAGATTCTGGAAATTTGCATCAAAATATACACTTTTGGTAATTGCTTATTACTTAGTACCTATCTTTTCATTTTCATAAGAGGCAGAACTTTCATTTTTGTCTTGTCATAGAGACTTTCATTAGTCAGACTGAGGAAAGCGCTTATTAGGCAATACGAGGTAGAGAGGGGCAACCCGGTATTTCTGCAATCCTTTTCCTCAGTTTTGGAATGTCTGTAATGTACTGGAGTGACGATGAGTTTATATCTGCAATTTTAACTTTTGTTCTTACAAATTCTCGAAGAGCTTAGCTGGTTTATACCATTCTGTTAAGACAACGATCAATTCTTCCAGTCCATTTATATTAGACATCTTCCTTAGAAGTTGGCTTGCATAGTTTGGATCCTTCAGAGTGAAGCAAATTTTCTCCTGCTAATTACTGATTATTTTTCTTAATGTATGTTATGCTAAAAGAATCCCCTTCCATGAGGATTCAGGAGGGGAGGAGAGAAAATGGCTGAGCATGTAATACTTCTCCATTTTGTAACTATTGCCTTGTGCATAGTAAAAACATCTGATTTTTCAATGTGATTAATTCCAAATTTAGGAACCATTGTGAAATGAGTCATTAATAATCAAATATAAAATGGAATTTGACAAGCATGGAGACCTGAATATATCCAAACATCTTTCACAAAACATCTTTCACAATAATTCTTAAAATTCACAGAGAAATAATGCAATTAAAAAACAGTTATTCAAAGTACATTTAAAGTCAGCATAATATGATACAATGTTTTCATTGTATTAATATTATGTGTTAATCAAATGCCAGTTTCTCCAGACTCAGACAAATCAAAGCCATATCACCCAGAACCAAGCAGTAATGTCTTATGCATGAGAAGGTAAGTGTTAGTCTGAGGAAGCAATGATATATCTCCAGTCGCTTTGGACCAACATTACAATCTCCTTTGATCTCTATCCGGCAGAGGTTTGTAAGAACATGCACGATTGCAGAGTTCCATTGTAGACACAGAATACAGTGCTCATAGCAGGATCAGCTAAATTCTAATCTCAAAGCTAGCCAAATATGCCTTTAGCTCATTCCTCTTCCTGCTCTGTTTCCCCTTATTAATCACACTTCTCTGCTCCCAGGTGTCCAAATTTAATCTTAAATCACTCTGTTATTAAATCCAAAACCTCAACTTCCATTTATATACCACCAACTATCTTAACATGTCTTTACATTAGATCTTTCTTCGGGTTTTCTGACCCAACTAACTTCTCCCATGGATGTCCTTAAGAAACTTAGACTTGACATCCGACGTGACAACCTGATTATCCTTCAGTGCAGCCTGTTCCTTTTTCTGTTTTCTGTTTCCTTATATTGGGAGATACACTTATCTTTCATGACCTGCGCTGTGACTTTTCTGTCACCTCTTTGTCACTGCTTCCTTCTTACTCACTGTGCTCCAGTCAAACTGCTCCACTGGGTGTGTCTAGTAAGACAAGGCACTTTTCTCCCATGACCAAAAGCTCATGCAAGCTGTTGTCTTTGGAACGTCTTATTGGTATTTACCCCTCAAAACACTCAATCATTTGTGATTCCGATGAGATGTCACACCTTATAAAAATCTTTCCTCTAGCTTCACACTCTGCAGATTTCTAAATGCTGTCATTATTACCCTGTGTGCTAACCGTTGTCACAACACTTACTACATTACTTTGGGATTTTTGGTTTCTCCATTGACTGTCTCTCCCTGAACTGGAGATTTGACTCATATCATTGAATCCTTAACAACTAGCATAGTATTTAGTATATTAAATGTACACAACAACTATTTTATATGTAAGCAAATTAGTAAAAAAATTGCAAATATGATATCAGGAAAGCACCTATAAAACTTACAATGTTGAGTAACAGAGAAAAGAAAACTGACTCCAAATTCGTAACTTTGGGTAAATTATTTAGGAGAAGCTTCAGTGGCCACATATACAATGGTGGCATTAATGATAATTTTTAATAGTGGGGAAGTTATTTTTAATTATAGAATACTAAAGCAATATCAAATAATACAGCTATACTTAGTATATGACTGACTATATTATTACACCCAGAACAATTTGCTCAATATTTTTAATAATTTTTTTTGCCGGGCGCGGTGGCTCAAGCCTGTAATCCCAGCACTTTGGGAGGCCGAGACGGGAGGATTACAAGGTCAGGAGATCGAGACCATCTTGCGGGCGCCTGTAGTCCCAGCTACTCGGGAGGCTGAGGCAGGAGAATGGCGTAAACCCAGGAGGTGGAGCTTGCAGTGAGCTGAGATCTGGCCACTGCATTCCAGCCTGGGCGACAGAGCGAGACTCTGTCTCAAAAAAAATAAAATAAAATAAAATAAAATAATTTTTTTTAAATGAAATGTTTAACAAGTAGGAAAAATAAGGTAATAAAAATCCATGTAGCAGTCAGGCAGTTCAACAAAAATCAATCCAAGACCAATCATTTTTTTCATTTTTAATTTTTATTGATGTATAATATTTTTACATATTTATGGTGCACATGTGATATTTTGATATAAGCATACAATGTGCAATGATCAAATCTGTGTACATGGGACATCCATCCCCTTAAACATTTATTGTTTCCTTGTGGAAAGAAAATTCCAATTCTACGCCTGTAGTTATTTTAAAATATACGATAAATTATTATTGTTATTATTTATTTTTGTGGATACATGGTAGGTGTATATATTTATGGGGTACATGATATATTTTGATACAGGCATTCAGTGCATAATCATATCAGGTAAATGGAATATCCATCACCTCAAGCATTTGTCCTTTCTTTGTGTTTCAACAATCCAGTTATACTCTTATTTTGAAATGTACAATAAATTATTGTTGACTGTAGTCACCTTGTTGTGTTATCAACCATTAGCCAACCTCACCTCCCCCAGCCGCAATTCCCTTCCCAACCTCCAGTACCATCATTATATTCTTTATCTCTGTGAGTTCAATTGCTTTAATTTTTAGCTTCCACAAATAAGTGAGAACACGTGAAGTTTGTTTTTCTGTACCTGGCTTATTTCACCTAACATAATGAACTCTAGTTCCATCCATGTTGTTGCAAATGACAAGATCTCACTCTTTTTTAGTGTCTGAAAAGAAATCCATTGTGTATATGTACCACATTTTCTTTATCCATTTGTCTGTGGATGGACACTTCATATACTTCCAAACCTTGACTTTTGTGAATAGTGCTGCAATAAACATGGAAGTACAGATATCTTCTCGATATCCTGATTTCCTTTCTTTTGGGTATATAACTAAGAGTGGGATTGCTAGATCATTTGGTAGTTCAAAATTTAGTTTTTTTGAGGACTATCCAAATGGTTTGCCGTAGTGATCGTACTGATTTATATTCCCACCAACACTGTATTAGGGTTCTCTTTTCTCTATATCCTCTCCAACCTTTGTTATTGCCTGTCTTTTGGATAAAAGTCATTTTAACTTTTATGGTGTTGTATGGTTTTATGGTATCTCACTGTGGTCTCAATTTGCATTTCTCTGATGGTCAATGAGTTGGGAATATTTTCATATACGTGTTTGCCTTTTGTATTTTTTCTTTTGAGAAATGTCTAGTCATGTCTTTTGCCTGTTTTAAAATCAGATTATTAGATATTTTCCTATAGCATTGTTAGATCACCTTATATATTCTGGTTATTAATCCCTTGTCAGATGGATAGTTTGCAAAAATTTTCTCCCATTCTCTGGGTTGTCCTTTCATTTTGTTGATTATTTCCTTTGCTGTGCAGAAGCCTTTTAACTTGATGTGATCCCGTTTGTCCATTTCTGCTTTGGTTTCCTGTGCTTATGGGGTATTAATTAAGAACTCTTTGCCCAGTCCAATGTCCTAGAGAGTTTCCCCAATGTTTTATTTTATTAGCCTCATAGTATGAAGTATTGGATTTAAGTCTTTGATTCATTTCAGTTTGATTTTTGAACATAATGAGAGAGAGGGGTCTAGTTTCATTCTTCTGTATATGGATGTCCAGTTTTCCCAGTGCTGTTTATTGAAGAGATTGTGCTTTCCCCAATGTATCATCTTTGCAACTTTGTCTACAAGTAGTTCACTGTAGATGGATGGATTTGTTTCTGGGTTCTCTATTTTGTTGCACTGGTTTATGTGTCTGATTTTATGCCAGTCTTATGCTTTCTGGTTACTATAGCCTTGTAGTATAATTTGAAGTCAGGTAATGTGATTCCTCTAGTTTTGTTCTTTTTTTCACTTGGTCATCCCACTTGGTCATGATGAATTATCTTTTTAATGTGTTGTTGAATTCAGATTGCTAGTATTTTATTGAGGAGTTTTCCATGAATGTTCATCAGGGATGTTGGCCTGTAGTTTCCTTTCTTCCTTCCTTCCTTCCTTCCTTCCTTCCTTCCTTCCTTCCTTCCTTCCTTCTTTCCTTCCTTCCTTCTTTCCTTCCTTCCTTCCTCTCTTTCTCTCTCTTTCT
>NW_012099499.1:193044-225981 GCF_000951045.1 Mandrillus leucophaeus | reverse complement strand
AGATATCTTCTCGATATCCTGATTTCCTTTCTTTTGGGTATATAACTAAGAGTGGGATTGCTAGATCATTTGGTAGTTCAAAATTTAGTTTTTTTGAGGACTATCCAAATGGTTTGCCGTAGTGATCGTACTGATTTATATTCCCACCAACACTGTATTAGGGTTCTCTTTTCTCTATATCCTCTCCAACCTTTGTTATTGCCTGTCTTTTGGATAAAAGTCATTTTAACTTTTATGGTGTTGTATGGTTTTATGGTATCTCACTGTGGTCTCAATTTGCATTTCTCTGATGGTCAATGAGTTGGGAATATTTTCATATACGTGTTTGCCTTTTGTATTTTTTCTTTTGAGAAATGTCTAGTCATGTCTTTTGCCTGTTTTAAAATCAGATTATTAGATATTTTCCTATAGCATTGTTAGATCACCTTATATATTCTGGTTATTAATCCCTTGTCAGATGGATAGTTTGCAAAAATTTTCTCCCATTCTCTGGGTTGTCCTTTCATTTTGTTGATTATTTCCTTTGCTGTGCAGAAGCCTTTTAACTTGATGTGATCCCGTTTGTCCATTTCTGCTTTGGTTTCCTGTGCTTATGGGGTATTAATTAAGAACTCTTTGCCCAGTCCAATGTCCTAGAGAGTTTCCCCAATGTTTTATTTTATTAGCCTCATAGTATGAAGTATTGGATTTAAGTCTTTGATTCATTTCAGTTTGATTTTTGAACATAATGAGAGAGAGGGGTCTAGTTTCATTCTTCTGTATATGGATGTCCAGTTTTCCCAGTGCTGTTTATTGAAGAGATTGTGCTTTCCCCAATGTATCATCTTTGCAACTTTGTCTACAAGTAGTTCACTGTAGATGGATGGATTTGTTTCTGGGTTCTCTATTTTGTTGCACTGGTTTATGTGTCTGATTTTATGCCAGTCTTATGCTTTCTGGTTACTATAGCCTTGTAGTATAATTTGAAGTCAGGTAATGTGATTCCTCTAGTTTTGTTCTTTTTTTCACTTGGTCATCCCACTTGGTCATGATGAATTATCTTTTTAATGTGTTGTTGAATTCAGATTGCTAGTATTTTATTGAGGAGTTTTCCATGAATGTTCATCAGGGATGTTGGCCTGTAGTTTCCTTTCTTCCTTCCTTCCTTCCTTCCTTCCTTCCTTCCTTCCTTCCTTCCTTCCTTCTTTCCTTCCTTCCTTCTTTCCTTCCTTCCTTCCTCTCTTTCTCTCTCTTTCTCTCTATCTCTATCTCTCTCTCTTTCTACTTGTCTTTGTCTGCTTTTGGTATCAGGGTAGTGCTGGTTCTGTAGAATGATTTTGGTAGTATTTTTTCCTTTTCAATTTTTCAGAATAATTTGATTAGGATTGGTATTATTTCTTCTATAAATGTTTGGTAAAATTCAGCAAGAAAGTTGGACTTTATTTGCTTGGAAGACTTTTTAATACAGTTTAAATCTTGTTACTTGTTATTGATGTGTTTAGGTTTTGGATTTTCTCCTGGTTCAATCTTGGTAGGTTTGATGTGTCTAGAAATTTATCCATTTTTTTCTAGGTTTTCCAGTTTATTGTCAGATAGATGGTTATAGTAGTCTCTAATGATCCTTTGAATTTCTGCATTATCAGTTGTAATGTCTCATTTCTCATCTCTGATTTTTTTGGGGGAGGTTTTCTCTTTTTCTTAAGTTTGGCTAAAGGTTTGTCAATTTTGTTTATCTTTTCAAAAAACTAATCTTTTGTTTTATTTTTTGCACTGTTTTCTTCATTTCATTTTCATTTATTTCTGCTGTCATATTGATTATTTCTTCTATTAATTTTGGGTTTGGTTTGCTCTTGTTTTTCTAGTTCTTCAGGATACATTATTAGGTTGTTTATTTGAAGTTTTTCTACTTTTTTGATGTAGGCACTTATAGCTACAAACTTTCTGCTTAGTACTGCTTTCACTGTATCCGATAGGTCTGGGTATGGTGTGCTTCATTATCATTTGTTCCAAGAAAGTTTTAAATCAATTTCTCTGTTGACCCAGTGGTCATTCAAGAGCATGTTATTTAATGTCCTCAAGTTTATTTAGTTTCCAAAATTCCTCTTGTTATGGATTTCTAGTTTTATTTCACTATGGTCGAGAGTATACTTGATATAATTTCATTTTTTAAAAATTTCTTAAGACTTATTTTTGGTGTAACAACTGGTCTATCCTTGAAAATGACCCATGTGAGGAGAATAATGTGTATTTTGCAACCGTTAGACAAAATATTCTGTAAATTTCGATTAGTTCCATTTGGTCTATAGTGCAGATAAGTACAATAATTTTGTTGATTTTTTTCTCTGGATGATCTCTCCAGTGCTGATAGGGGGCTGTCAAAGTCTTCAGCTATTATTGTACTGGGATCTCTCTCTCTCTCTCTCTCTCTCTCTCTCTCTTTTTCTCTCTCGCTCTCTTTAGCACTGATAATATTTGCTTTACATATATGGGTGCTCCAGTGTTGGGCATATATATTTAAAATTGTTATATTATCTTGCTGAGTTGACCCCTTTATCATTACATAATGGCCTTCTTTGTCTCTCGTTATAGTTTTTGCCTTGACATCTATGTTGTAGGGTATAAGAATAGCTATTCCTGTTCTTTCGTGGTTTTCATTTACATCAAATATCTTTTCCATCCCTTTATTTTCCATCTTTATCGATGAAGTGCGTGTCTTGTAGGCCGTAGATCATTGGGTATTTTTCTTTTCTTATCCATTCAACATCTCTATGTCTTTTGATTTGAGAATTGGTCCATTTAACATTCAATGTTATTATTGATAAGTAAGTACTTACTCTTGTCATTTTGTTATTTGCTTTGTGGTTGTTTTGTGGTCTTCTGTTCCTTTTTTCCTTCCCTCCTGTCTTCCTTTTAGTGAAGATGATTTTCTTTGGTGATATGTTTTAATTTCTCCCTTTTAAGCTTTTTGTACATCTGTTTTATGTGTTTTGATTTGACGTTTCCATGAAGCTTGCAAATAATATCTTATAACCTCGTATTTTAAAATGATGACAACACAGATTGCATAAACAAAATAACAAAGAAGCAAAGATAAAACTGATAAAAATTCTACATGCCAACTTTGTCCCACTACTTTTTCACTTTATGTTGTTTCTATTTAGTTGTTATTATACTGTCTATGTTTCAAAAAATTGTTGTAGTTATTATTTTTGGTTAGTTTATCTTCTAGTCTTTCTATTCAATAAATGAGTAGTTTACATACCACAATTACATTGTTATAATATTCTGCTTTTCTGTGTACTTACTATCATCAGTGAATTTTCCACCTTCAGATGACTTCTTGTTCCAATTAAAGTCCTTTTCTTTCAGATTGGAGAACTAATTTTAGCATTTCATGTTAGACAGGTCTGGTGTTGATGAAATCCCCCAGCTTTTGTTAGTGGGGAAAGTCTTTACTTCTTCTTCTTGTTTGAAGGATATTTTTGCTGGATATACTACTGTAGGATAAAAGTTTTTTTCCTTTGGCACTTTCAGTATCTCAGGTCACTCTCCTCTGGCCATAAGATTTCCACTGAAAAGTCTGCTGCAAGAAATATTGGAGCTCCATTGTATGGTAGTTGTTTGTTTTATTTTTTCTCTCACACTTTTAGGATCCTTTCTTTATCCTGAATCTTTGGGTGTTTGACTATTTTTATAGTTAGGCTTTACATCCCCACCCAAATCTCATCTTGTATTATAATCACCATAACGCCCATAATCTTCACATGTCAAGGGAGAGACTGGAGGAGGTAAATGAATCATAAGGGCAGTTTTCTCCATGCTGTTCTTGTGATAGTGAATGAACTCTCACGAGATCCGATGGTTTTTGTTGTTTTGGTTTTTTGTTTGTTTGTTTGTTTTTTGAGACAGAGTCTCACTTTGTCACCCAGGCTGGAGTACACTGGCACAATCTTGGCTCATTGCAACCTCCGCCTCCTGGGTTCAAGTGATTCTCATGCCTCAGCCTCCCAAGTAGCTGGGACTACAGGTGCCCACCACCATACCCAGCTAATTTTTATATATTTAGTAGATATGGGGTTTCACCATATTGGCCAGACTGGTTTCGAACTCCTGACATTGTGATTCACCTACCTCGGCCTCCCAAAGTGCTGGGATTACAGGCATGAGCCACCACGCCTGGCTAATCTGATGGTTTTATAAGGGGCTTTTCCTCCTTCACTCAACACTTTTCCTTCGGATCACCTTGTGAAGAAGGTGCCTTGCTTCCCCTTCACCTTCTATCATGATTCTAAGATTCCTGAGGCATCCCCAGCCATGCTGAACTGTGAATCAATTAAACCTCTTTCCTTTATAAATTCCCCAGCCTCGGTTAGTTCTTTGTAGCACTATGAAAATGGACCAATGCAGTGAATTGGCACCACAGAGAGTGAGATACTACTCTAAAGATACCCAAAAAATGTGAAAGCAACTTTGGAACTGGGGAACAGGCAGAGGTTGGAACAGTTTGGAGGGCTCAGAAGAAGACAGGAAGATGTGGGAAAGTTTGCATCTTCCTAGAGACTTGTTGAATGGCTTTGACCAAAATGCTGATAGTGATATGGCCAATGAAGTCCAGGCTAAGGTGGTCTCAGACAGAGATGAGGAACTTGTTGGGATCTGGAATAAAGGTGATTCTTGCTATGCTTTAGCAAAGAGACTGGTTGCATTTTTACCCCTTACTTTTAGATTTATGAAACTTTGAACTTGAGAGAGATGATTTAGGGTATCTGGAGGAAGAAATTTTTAAGCAACAAAGCTTATAAGAGGTGGCCTGGGTACTCTTAAAAGCATTCAGTTTTATACATTCACAAATAGATGGTTTGGAATTGTAACTTCCATTTAAAAGGGAAGCAGAGCATAAAAGTTCGAATAATTTGCAGTCTGATGATGTGATTGAAAAGAAAAACCCATTTTCTGAGAAGAAATTCAATCTGGCTGCAGAAATTTGCATAAGTAATAAGGAGCCAAACATTAATCACCAAAACAATGGGGAAAATGTCTCCAGGGCATGTCAGAAGTCTTCACAGCAGTCCCTCCCATCACAGGCCTGGAGCTGGCTGGCACCCAAGCCACAAGACAAAGCCCTTCCCACTCTTCCCTCATCTTTCCACAGGCTGAGTAGTCTTTTTCCGTGGCCACTACGGCATGGGAACCATGGTGAGTACTATCAGGCTACCACTGATGTTCACTCAAGGTCCAAGGGCTCTTCAGTCAGCTTGTGGTAAATGTTGCCCGGCCAGATTCTCTCCCTACAGGGCACTGGGCTCTGGCCAAAAACAGGTCCAGAAATGCCATGCAAGAACCAAAGCGTAACACTGGAGACCCTAAGAGCCTGCTTGGTGCTCTACTCAACTGTGGCCGAGCTGGTACCTAAGCTGCAAGACAAAGTTCCCTTACTCTTCCATCTCCTTTTCTCAAATAGAAGTATTCTCTCTCAAGCCAGCACAGCTGGGAATGTGCTGGGTTGCACCTGAAGCCAGCACATCTCTGAGTTTTCCCCAAGGCCCACAGAGAGTACTGCCTGGCTATCACTGCTGACTATTCAAGGCCCAAGGGCCCTTTAGTCAGCAGATGATGAGTCCTGCAGACTTGGTCTTTTCCTTCACAGCAGCAAGTTCCCTTCTGGCCCAGGATGTGCCATTTGGGAGCTAGGACCAGGAATGGGACCTCAGTACTCTACCCAGTACACTATACTACTGTGACTGAGCTGTATCCAGGTTGTAAGACAAAGTCCTCTTTACTCTTTTTGCCTTCTTCTCAAGTGGAAGGAAGGAGTCTATTTCTATTTTTTTTTTTTTTTTTTGAGATGAAGTCTCTCTCTGTCACCCAGGCTGGAGTGCAGTGGCACGATCTCGGCTCACTACAACCTTCACCTCCCAGGTTCAAGCAATTCTCCTACCTCAGCCTCCCGAGTAGCTGGGACTACAAGTGCACACCACCACACCTGGTTACATCTTTTTTTTTTTTTTTTTTTTTTTTTTGTATTTTCAGTGGAGACGGAGTTTCATCGTGTTAGCCAAGATGGTCTTGATCTCCTGATCTCGTGATCCGCCCGCCTCAGCCTTCCAACCGCACCTGGCCAGGAAGGAGCCTCTTTCAAAGCTGCAACATTTTCTGCCTTGGTTTGGGGAAAGGTGATGCACACACTTCCTTGGTTTCCCTGGCTGGCATCTCACTGGGTCATATGACCACCAAGTCCCTGGTTCTGAGCTCAGCACTGCACCAGGACTTGCCAAGAAATTGCAGTACTTGTGGCCTAGACTGCCTTTCAGATTTATTCAGAACACCAGAGCACTTTAGCCCACAGTGACAATGCTTGCCAGAACTCAGGTTCCAACCACTTGGTTGGGTGATTCCCTTCTGGCTAGGGCTTGTCTAAATGCTCCTTCTGTGGGTGCTGGCTGAGTTCTGCCTTGTGTTGCTTTCTGCTGTGACAGGATAGCCCCGAGTTCCAACACAAAGTTCCACAATTTCTGCACTCTCCCATCCCCAAGGGCAAAGATTCTTTCTTCCTGCCACAAAGGCACTGCCCAGAGGATGGGCATTGGATGGCATTAGTGATTCAAGGCTATCTTTCCTATGCTCTTCAGGGCCTCTTTCCAAGATATGAAGTTAAACTAGGTATTGTAATCATTCATCTGATATTTTTGTTTTATATGGTGCTTTTTGTGTGTGGATAGCTGTTCATTATTGTGTTCCTGCAGAGAGGTCAATCAGTGGAGGCTTCTTTTCAGTCATCTTGCTCTGTCTCCCAAATTATTGTTAACTATAGTCACCCTATTGTGCTATCAAACATCAGATTGTATTCTTTCTATCTAACTGTATAATTGTACCCACTAACCAAACCATCCTTATTACCTTTCCCTGCTTCTGGTTACCATAATTTTACTCTATCTTCATGAGTCAATATTTTTAGTTCCCACATATGTGTGAGAACAGGTGACATCTTTCTATGCATGGCTTACTTCACTTAACATAGTCACTTCTGCTTGTTGTTCATGTTGTTGAAAATGACAGAATCTCATTTTTTATGGCTGAATAATATTCCATTTTGTATATGCTCAGGATCATTAATGATAAGAAACTGCACATCAAAACCACAGTGAGATATCACCTCACCCTAGTTAAAATGGTTTTTATCAAAAAGACAAAAAGGAATGCATGCTGATGAGGATGTAGAGAAAAAGGAATGTTTGTACACTGTTGGTGGGAATGTGAATTAGTACATCCACTATGGAAAACAAAAAGCCATGCAGGTTCTTCAAAAAACTAAAAATAGAACTACCATATGAGCTAGCAATTTCACTGCTAGATATTTATCCAAAAGAAAGCAAATCAGTATATTGAAAAGATGTCTGTAACCCCATGTTCATTCCGGTACTATTCATAATAGACAAGACATGGAATCACCCTTAGTGTCTAACAATAGGTGAATGGACAAAGAAGATTAATCATTTTTAATTTACATTCTACCTACTTACCTAACCCATATTAATTTGACGTGAATTTCAGACATGAGATCATTGCATCTCTTTTGTCAATATATATCTCTAAAAATAAGGCCTCTTTTTCTTTTACAAATAACCACTGTGAAATTATCACATCTTTAAAAATTAGCAATATTTCCTTAATATTCTCAACTATCGTCAGTCTTGAAATTTCTAAATGCCTTATAATTGTACTTAATTAAATTAATTAATTTATTGCAGTTTGTTTGAATCAGAATCCAAATGAGAACTACACATTACAACTTGTAACTGTGTCTTTTTGTATTGTATTGTTTTGTTTTGTTTTTTGAGATAGGGTCTTGCTCTGTTGCCCAGGCTGGGTGCAGTGGCATGATGATCTCAGCTCACTGCAACCTCTGCCTCACAGATTCAAGTGATTCTCTCACCTCAGCCTCCCAAGTAGCTGGGACTACCGGCATGCACCATCATGCCCAGCTAATTTTTTATATTTTTAGTAGAGATGGGTTTTCGCCATGTTGGCCAGGCTGGTCTTGAACTCCTGGTTTCAAGTGATTCTCCTGCCTCAGCCTTCCCAAATGCTGGAATTACAGCTGTGAGCCACCGCGCCTGGCCTATGTTTTTTTCCCTACGTATTTACTGACTTTCTCTTTTCTCCTAATATATTTGTTAAATAAAACATATTATTTATTCTGTAAATTTCCCCCCACTTTGGGATAGCTGATTCTATCACCATTTAACATAGCCTTATTGTTCTGTATTTTGAACTATATTGAATACTGAAATTCTCACTTTAGGTTTGACGTTTTGGTAAGACTGCATTACAGATGATATATCCTTCCAACCAGAGGACTGTAAGTGTCTGGCTGCTTCTCTTTTAGTGATATTCAATGTTTAAATCCATTAGTTCACTACTTATAATCATTTGCTTAAATCCATTATAGCAAAATGATCATATTTGATCAGCCTTTCATTTATTAACTATCATATTTCTGTGAAACTTTCCTTTTTTTTTTTTTTGCTCAATAGTGCAGTTAAGATAAAAATGCATATTAATTGCTTGTTTTTTTCTCCTTCATTTACCAGTGTTAAAACCAAATGTTAGTTTATTGACATCCACAGTTCCCCTGTCTGAACATCATGTAAATGTAAATTTCTTCTTACTTCTCTGTATTTAATCCATCAAGTTTCTACTGTGTCACAACCACCGTCTTTAGAAGATCTGCTCATTGTAAAATTATAAATACATAATTCTGGAAAACTAAATCCAGAAAGAATCATGCCGGACATTGTTTGTTTTGGTGGGTTTGAGAAACTGGAATATTTTCAGTGTTCTGAAACCCTATCTGTTTAATTTTTAGCCAATATTTTAAAATAATACAGAGATATTTAGCATGAAAATTTGACTAGCCTAGATTATTTGAAGTTACTTTATAAGTCCTACTAACACAAATTGTGGGGTTCCATCCTGCAGACCCTGACCCAATGACGGATGAGTAATGTACACTGACACAGATATTATGCTTGTCAGTCCAGCTGAGAGTCCGGGCCGCTTACAGACTCCTAGGAGAGTGCTGTAAGGAGCCTCCACGCTCTGGCTCTCCTGGCCTTTATTCGGCACACATTAAATGGCAAAGTCTTTGAGTCAACACCATTAGAGGGTAATCAACCTGGTCGCCTTCCTCCGCACTCCCTCCTCACCTCCAAGAGAGCCATCATGCACCCGCAGATAGGCAAAGGTTAGTCTTAGGACCACAGGAGTAAACAAGCTGTTTAGATAGACTCCACTACATTCCTATGTTAATTACCCTTGCTATAGCTCAAAGAGGATTAGGCTGCCTTCATCCATAACTCTATCCTGAGGTTTTTGCAAAAACCTTTTGGCTTTCCAAGAAGGTTTGTGTTTTATTTTATAATTTTCCCCACCATCCTGACTGAACCCCTACAACAAATCTTAGGTTAAATAAGTTAAAAATTTAACCCTACATTTGGATCAAATTATATTTTAACCATTGTTTCTTACAATAACAATAACACATTTAAAGGCCAGAAAATAATAGTTTTTGTGGCTTCACAGATTAGTAATGGGAAGAAGTCTTGCATTTCAGAATTTTAAGCAAGTTGTGGACCCTTGGAGAGGATCTAGTTAGTCTATGTCAAGCAGTAACTCAAGGAATAACCAAGGGTAAATGCTATCTTGACATTGTGATTGATCCTCCATTTATAAACATGTTGGTGGGTGGAAAAGGGGAGTGGATAGGTAATGTTAATTAAAACTAGCTCGGGCCGGGCGTGGTGGCTCATGCCTGTAATCCCAGCACTTTGGGAGGCCGAGGCGGGTGGATCACGAGGTCAGGAGTTCAAGACCAGCCTGGCCAAGATGGTGAAACCCCGTCTCTACTAAAAATACAAAAAACAATTAGCCAGGTGTGGTGGCATGCTCCTGTAATCCCAGCTACTCTGGAGGCTGAGACAGAGAATTGCTTAAACCTGGAGGGGCACACGTTGCAGTGAGCTGAGATCGTGCCACTGCACTCCAGCCTGGGCGACAGAGTAAGACTCCGTCTCAAAAACAAAAAACAAACAAAAAAAAAACTAGCTCTCTTTCTTGGCACAAGAATAGGAGTCTAGCTGGGGAGAAGGGGGTTTGAAAAGGAGAGGGGAAGTGATAAGTTGATGTAATTCTTAACATGACTGAAAAAAATAATTTGGGCAATGATTGATAGGGGTGCTTTATACATCTCAAATACCACTAAAGAAACTTCCTTATTTACATTTGCAAAGTACTTTAAAATTTCATGTTGACCAAACTTACCATGTAGGAAACTACCTTCCCTGTGATGTTGTTATTTTGTTTTTAGCCCCAAACAAACAAAAACAGAAAAGAAATCCTTCAGCTTTGTGGTTCTATGAAACTATTCTGGAACAACAGTGTGGTCCTTTCCCTTACCCTTCTTCTCATCCTCCCTTCCTCCTTCATCATTTTGTAGGCATCATGCACCTACAAGTAAGATAAAGTGAAGAAGCAAAAGGAAGAAACAGAACTCAAAACATCTCAGTGATATTGAACAATAGCACTTTCAAGATATTACATAGAGCTTTCTTGTTATCTAATGAGACTTAATCTTACGCCAGTAATAGAGAATAGTACAAATCTGTGACATTTTCACAAAACTCTGATTTAAAAATTTGAATACTCTTTAGTCATATCCTGTTACATAAGATGGACATGATTTGAGTTCCTCAGATTCCTTTTTTTTTTTTTCCTAGAGGAAAAGGCTTGATGTGTCATATATAAGTCAGGTGGTATCTTCTTAGAATTAAATTTCCTTCCTCCCTGCTACATATGTATCGTCTGAAAGTCTCTTGATTAGATGAGACCTCATGGAGACCACAGATATCGTGGCATTAAATCAGCAACCTACCTTGCCATGTGGATAATTGTAGGATTTAATGAGTCTTAAAAAAATAGATCAAGGAGCTCTTATACCAAAACATCTTACAGCATTTGATGGCCTGTTTAATATTTTTATTGCAGGTCACTTGGGTTATTGGGTTAATATTTGCTCTTTCAGATTTGTAGAAAATACTGTAAATGATACACAGTACTATAAGTCAATGGTCTCTAATCTTAACCTCACAGTACAATCTCCTGGGACACTTTTTATGTATGCCAATGCCCACCCTAGACTAATTAAGTCTGCATCTCTGAGGGTAAGGCTTAGAAATTGTTACTTTAAAAAAATCCCAAATAATTCTAACATGTAATTAAAATTAGAAGGTCTACTTTAAGGAAAGAAACCAGAAATAAGTAGAATCCATGAAAGCACAAACCAGTGTTTGGTAGGTCTAAAAATTCCTGTTTTTTTCTTTAATAGCATTTCTTCCATTCTAATCTGTTTATAGCCTCTTTGTGGATAGTTCTTTATGTCTTTCTGTAGTAAAAAATGTTGGATTTTCAATGTCTCTCAGAATTATGTTTTTAAATAGATCCAATAACTTAAATAAACTATTTGAATAATAAAAAGTGGCTTATATTCATTGAAGTGCATCAGTACAGAATTGGAAGTAACATAAACTTCCAATAATGGCTTGGTTTTTTCCATTACGTAGTCACCCTGGTAAATCTAAATTTATGGAACATTTGTATCTAGTTGGTGACAAAATTGCTTTGCAAATGATTGCTTTTTTTGTTGTTGAAAAAGCAATGGATACAAATTGTGCAACCCTAGGTGGCTTGAAGCTTATTTATATTTTAGAGTTAGTGTGTGCCTCAACATACCTATAGAATTGGATCCCTATGAAACCGATGCAATAACCCGTAAAACTTAAAAAGTTCATTTTCTTTTTTAAAAGCTCACTCTTGATATACAGAATCTATGCAGAGTTTTCTGAAGGCTTTTTGAGTATTCATTTTCATTTGATAATGGCATCTTAAAAAAATTAATGTTTGTGGGTACACAGTAGGCGATATTAGCATTTTAAAGTAGAGTAGTAATGCTGTGGAAAATTCCAGTTGTAAAGATATTATGAACCAACCGTTCAACCAATGGTGTTGATTTCTGGATCCTCCAATAGTAATTGATTGAGTAAGAGCATCAGTGAGGGCCATATATTGGTATTATTGGCCAAAATTAAGTTTTAACACACTTTTCCTCCCGATAACCCTGGCTGACTTTGGTTCTGGATAATGGCTGCTGCTGGAGGTACTTCTCTTATATTTTCTACAATCCCTTATTTATCAGAGTTCCAGATTCCTGATGGAGTATAATTATTACAGCTAATAAAGTATCTGTAACACATTTGAGAAGCAGTGTTTCATTGCATTCTCCTATAGTTTTTATGTTAAACAAAAGTTAAAATATCATTGTGTATGATTAATATGGTGATCAGGTGCAGAAATTTATTTTTTCCCATAAGCATTCAGTTATATTTAGTATTAAGAGTTAATTTATTCCTAGTTAGCTTTTGCAGAAAAGTGACATAGTATTTTTCAGAATACACACTAAATAAGACTGTTTAATCACTAAAAACCTAATGACGCCCATCCAACAAGGATTTCCTCAACATTTACCCCCTCTGAGTTGACATGTTGATATTGTGGCATAGGTCTTTATGGTGCTTTCTTAAATAATCTTAGAAGCAGTTCGCTCTGTTACAGATATAGATAGCATTTACATTTGAAGTTGCAAATACATGGATGGGCCATTAATAATAGCAAATTTTATTGACTCATAAGCATCTTTGCAGTGTTAGTTTGTTTAATGTTACAGTACAGCAATAAGGTCATTACTTTTGTCAGAAATCTTAAGTCTTTTATTAAAAATTTTATTAAAATACATTAATTATACAACTTTTCTCAAAGTTCTAACTAGTGAAAATCTGAAATGGCTACTGAACTCAGTTTTTGTGACTCAGGTCCCTGTACACATTTCTTTCAATTACACTGTTGGACTGATTCTCAGTTCTGGCTATACTTCCAAAACCCTGCGACACATTTTAGAAGGTATGCATAGCTGTGTCGCAGGTTCAACCAATTGAAACGGAATCATAGGAGTGCAGTTCGGGAATATATATTTTCTTAAAAATTTCCCCAGTTGATTCTAATGCATGGTGGTGATTGAGACCTATGTATTATTTACTTTTCACACCAGATTGTCTCTTCAATATAAGACCAATATCTCACCTGAATGGTGTTTCTATTTTATATATTTGACTCTGTAAACTGGCCAATCTCTAAGTTGACTAATGCCATCAGTAACAGTCTTAAATGAAATTGATGCTTACGTGGTAACAAAATGGATGATCACATTTGTTTGCATCCCACAGATGGCCAGAAGCTCAACATATTTCTTTGTGGAGTCTTCTATTTGGTTTGCTTCAACAGAGTGAAAGCATTTTAGCAAATGAATCTCACAGGAAACGGAAAGACTGGCTTCAAATTTGTCAATATGCTGCAAAACGTCATTTTAATGTTAGGGTCTATTTTTTTCCAGGACATAGAATGTGTCAGTTGCTTAGTCATTTGCTTTGAGAGAGCTGTTGAAAAGCTTTCTCTTTTTTTCAACAATGTCACTTATCCATTGCCAGAGGATGTTGGAGATTAGTGGAACTTTCTAATGCGGTACTTTTATTGCTTCAGAATCTATGATTTGATACTGCCATCGTAAATCACTGAAGCACATAATTACAGGAATGAAGAAATGAAGAGAGAAGAAAAGACAGGAGCACAAAGGGAAAACCAACACAAACATTGCATCATGTTGAATCACAGCATCTCAGAATGCATGGAATAAACATTATTATTCTGTGCAGAAATTGCTCCTCATCTCTATATTTCCATTAGATACTGTTTTCCCAAGCAAGATTAACTAATTATAATCTCTGGGAATTTAGATACTATAAAAATGACGTGTCTGACATCTTATTTCTCATATTTTAAGAAGATCTTAAAAGGCTGTCTTAAGAAAAGTATTGCTGCCTTTCTTAATTATGAAAAATTAAAATTAGGTATTCGTTTTATAAATGATGACCAATAATATAAATTAATGAGTACTCTATGATTTAAAGCATTTAAAAAACGCTTTAAAGTTTATTTTGCCCATTACAATTCTTTACGAGAATAATCATTTATCTAGAAATCATTCCAAATATTCAAAAATGATTTCTAGATTCTAAAGTTAATGACATTTTCATTTCTGATAAATTTTAAAATAAATTATTGCCTCTAATACCATTAAGACACTAAGTTCAGAGAATATTTATTGGACATCTACTAAGTATAAAACATTATGATAATTTCTAGAAGGCACGTGAGAGTATGTTTGGAAGCTCCCCATCTAGTCGTGATAATGGACATATGCAGAGAAACAGGCAATATAATGAAAACCATAGTAAGCACTGGAATAGAGGTCGTCATGAAGTACTATGGGATGTGGATGTCCTTCAAGGGCAGTATATTAGATCCCAATATGTAAGATACTAGCTCTGGACAGATTGGAAAATGATCAGTAATTGCATCAAAAATATTTGCATGTTTATTTATTCATATTATTGATTCACTTAACAAACATTTGTGTCAGCATTGTATTAGAGATATCAAGATTGTGTTATAGAGATATATAAGACGTTCTATTCTGAAATAGTTCAGAGTTTTCTGTGTGACGCAGACAGTATGAAGATGCCTATTATATGATGTTAATGTTAATGGCAGTCACATAATTAGACGAGAAAGGTGGGGAAAAGAACAGTTAATGGTTGTAACCATATGAGACAAAGCACCTTTCTTGGTTCTTGTGTCATTGAACAGCATGTTCACGTTGTTAAAAAGCATATACAAACATATTTACAAAAATAAATTGTCATGATTCACTTACGTCGGGTGAAAAAGTGTGTTGAATATGAGATTACATTTTAATGTCTAAATGTGGTCTTATTTCCCAATTTTCACAACCTTAGTTCCTTTGTGAATATTTGCAGCCTTTAAATGTTGACCAAACAGAGTGTGGTTGGGTAAAATAGCAAGGGCTGTCTAATGCCATCTTCTATTTTATCCCCTGGTTCTTTCAAACACCATTCTCTCTCTCTCTCTCTCTCTCTCTCTCTCTCTCTCTCACACACACACACACACACACACACACACACACACATCAGAAAAAAAAAAAAAAAAGAAAATCAAAGACCTATCAGAGGGTCATGGAAATCTAGGAGTTTCAGAACATTGTCCTGTGTTCTGGACAGGAGAAATAAACTCAGAGAGGAGGGAGTGTTAAAGGAAAACTGTAACTTTTTTTCTCTCTCTCTGGCATTTTCACTTTTTGGGCTCTACCATGTTTCAGCTTATGAGCTTCAATTATACAGGCATTTTCACTTTGTTGCAATATATACTTTCTTTAAAACCTTGTATGCTACAAAATTACATACTAAAAATGTTAAAACTTGAGGGAAAAATAGTTAAGAACAGACAACTCAGAACCTATGGAGTGTTGTAACCAGAGCCCCAATGAACATAATACTAACCCCAATAAAAATACTAGCACAGTTAAGAAGACATTTTTAATCTCTTAAAAGTAGATAATTATAACAATAAAGGCAGGACTGTGTCTTGAAAAAATAAGTGACAGTAGCTCATTGGAAAGAAAGGTAAGGAAGAGTTGAAGCTGCTGAGTTATAGAAACAGAGAAAAAAATTCTTCCAAATTGCAAAACGCCATACAATAAAAATTCCCTGGACAGAGCACCTGACTGAATTGAACCCAGAAGATTGGAGGTGAATGGGCATCTGGGGACATATTGCACATTCATGACCTGTTATGTTCACTTCGATTTGAATATGTTCTGTTCAATTGTCATTATTTATGGGACAAAACCCTAAGTGGAAAAATAATACATTTGAACCAATGCAACTTCAGCCTTAATTAATTTAACTATTCATCTCAGATATATCAGGGCAGGTGAGCTGATTTGCAATCAAAAACTCTTGTACTGAAAAGTTTACTATTGAACTATTTTTCTTGTGTGGACATTTAAGTTACACAGACCCTTTTCACTTTGCTTTTTACAGGTCTTGATAGATCTTGAATATTTCCTAGCAATCTGATCCTGCCCACTTCTTGTCCACTTCCTTTTTGGAGATATTGACCATTGTAAGTGAGATTGTGGTCTGTGTTTAAATCAGATGAACTCTTTAGAAACTGGGTTGTAAGCCCTTTCTTAAGGCTGGTAATTCTATTTCACTTAAGTCAAAAAATGAAAGATGCTGGTGAGGTTATGGAGAAAAAGGAACAATTATTCACTGTTGGTGGGAATGTAAATTAGTTCAGCGATTGTGAAAGATGGTGTGAAAATTCCTCAGAGACCTAAAGGCAGAGATACCATTTCACCCAACAGTCCCATTACTGGGTATATACCCAAAGGAATATAAATCATTCTTTCATAAAGACACATGCATACATATTTTCATTATAAGATTCACATAGCAAAGACATGGCATCAACCTAAATGCCCATCAATAATAGACTGGATAGAGCAAATATGGTACATATAGACCATGGAATACTATGCAGTCATAAAAAAGAACAAGATCATGTCCTTTGCGGGAACATGAGTGGAGCTGGAGGCCATTATCTGTAGCAAACTAACATAGAAACAGAAAACCAAATACAGTATATATTCTCACAAGTGGGAGCTAAATGGTGAGAACACATGGACACATAGAAGGGAACAACACACACTGGTACCTACCTGAGGGTGGAGTGTAGGAGGAGGAAGAGAATCAGGAAAGATAACTAATGGGTACTAGGCTTAATAACTGGGTGATGAAATAATCTGTACAACAAACTTCCATGACACAAGTTAACCTGTGTAACAAACCTGCACTTGTACTTCTGAACTTAATAAAAGTCAAAAATAAAAGAAAAGCAAGAGGAGACTTCTTTCCCCTTCCTCCCCATGTAATGAAAATTAGTATGTTTAACATTTTTCATAGCATAAAAAAAAATCAGAGTATTAACAAGCCTACAGAGTCATCAAAATTATGCAGTCTCTTGATTTTAGCTTTCGATTCGTGAGGAAAAATTCCTGATTTTGGAATCAATATTTGCCGTTAAGTAAACACAGTATGTTTTGGTTCTGGCATACCCATGGTCCTGTGCCTAATATTGTGTCAGGAACTTTTATAGTCAAAGGGTCAGGAAATGGAGTTATGGAGGAATAATTCTGGAGTGTATTAAGGACCATGACATTTATCAACCAAATGATTGCAAGAGGTAAAGAAATGTAGTTTAACTCAATGACTTAAATATTTTTGGAGATAATGGAGTGTTTAGGGTTTTTGAAGTACTGAAATATTTTCCTTCATGAGCTTCTTCAATTTGCAAATGCAGAAGAAGGTATTGTTAGCATTCTGTGTTGTCATGCTTACAGGTGTTCATAGAAAACAGGGCTGCGTCATGATCAAATTGTTGAATGCACTTAATCGGAGCTACTCTATATTATCATTGTAAATCCTTGCAGCTCCACAATGCTTTAGTCTCGGTTATAACTCTGACTATTTTTTTTCTTCCTTGGCCTTGATAACCATAGACAAGTATTGTTTTACTAATCCAAGATACTATAAAAGTTCTCCAGGCTAACTTGTTTCTACTATTATCTTGATTATTACAATGATAGATTTTACTTGTTTAATATTTTAATTACATCTTTGAAAATATAAAGCAATTTGGATTTAAAATAAAAATCCTGATTCCCTTTCACCCTCCACTCTGCTAAAATGATGCTTTGTCAAAGAAAGAGCCCATATGGTGGTTAATAGTCTCTCCACTTACACAGCCAATGTTTAAAAGCTGTAAACTCTATAGTCAAAAAGCTTAAATCATTTTCATTGTGTTCATAGTTAAGGATTTTATTGGTTTCTTCAGTGGCCTGTTCCACACACTAACAGTCTACCATCTGAGGAAAGTTTTTCTTACTTCCCAAGGTCTTAGTCTTACCTTAGTCAATAGTAAGATTTTCATATTTCACTATCCAATTTTGTGACATTCATTTTTGTGAATTTTCAAATACTCTCATCATCTACATTTCTTTTAAGGCAATAGAAATTAAATTAACCTCACCTTTCTGAAATGGTTGTAATCTTTTATTAGCTTAGAGGCTCTTTATAAGATTGGATTTTTAAAGAATTGATCAAGCAATATTTAGAGTACCAAGTGTACCCCTAGGTCTTCTCCTTCCGTCACATCTCTTCAGTTATAAAATGTTACAAAATATCACATGAATTAATACTTAGCCAGAATGTAATGAAGACTCTTTTTAAACACCAAGAACATTCACTAAGGGACATCTAAAAATTTTATTCTCCAAAATATTTTATTTCAAATGTCTGAATTAATTTGTTTTGGAAGTCTACTGTTTAGAAACTGAAAAGAGTAACACATTTTGCTCCCCTGTCATAGCAATTTCTCCATATGTCAGATCATTCTCATCACCATAAAATTCTTCCTTAACATTGTTGATCTTTAAAATTTCAAAACACTAAACCTTCCCTTGACCTCACATTTTATTATAATTACTGCTCCATTTCTCTGTTCCCCTTCAGAGAAACTCCTTGAAGGAATTGCCTTTCCACATTTCTTCACATCTCATTTTTTTCTCGACCTATTTAAATCAGTTTGTTCTTCCCTCCTCTCCCACTGAAAGTTCTCACAAATGGCCCACATCTTGCCAAAAGAAATTGCCAATCACTTGTCCTCTTCTTACCTGGCCTTTCTGCAGTTTTGACAGTTTGACTATCCTTTATCCTTTACTTCTTGAAACGTTTAATTTCATTTCTAGGCTCATCTGGTCTGCTTTCTACTTTGCTAGTGCTTTCACTGGCTACTTTTCTATCTGAACTTTAAATTTTGGCATTTCCCAGGGCTTTGTTCTTGGTCCTCTTATTTTCTGTATTTATGTTTTCTCTTTAGGTGATTCACTGAGTTTTATGACATCAAATAGTATCTATCTGCCAATGGACCTCATATTTGTATCTTATGCTTGAATACTGGCCTTTTTATCTTGACGTCTTGGTTTGGATGTTGAAGTGAATCTCAAATATTATATTTCCAAAATAGAACACATGATTTCCAACACCCAATCTGCTTTCTCCCATGTAACCTCGTTTCCATATTCCATCCTGTTACTCAGGAAAAAAAAGTATATATTTAAGAATTCGTCTACCTTCCTGACTTTTCCTTATAGCTCATATCCAGTTCATCAGGCAAGCCCTTTTAGATTCTGTTATCAATATGCAGCTCAAATGTGACTGTATATCTTAATATCCATTGTTACAGTGCAAAGACAAGCACCATTATCTATGACATAGGCTATTGCAATAGCCTCCTACCCTGCCTCCACCCTTAATTTCTAAAATCTCTTCTCAATTCAGCAGCCAGAGTGATATTTCTAGAATATAAATCACTTGTCTACTTGAAACACCTTACTGGTATACTGATATTCTTAGAATAAAATACAAATATTTTGCCCTAACCTAAAATACTCAAAAGTGATATATATTATAGAACTCTGAATAGAACAGGCCTTCTGTTCCAAGATGCCTTTTATCTCATTGTCTTGTTTCTCTGGAGCATCATTTCTTCCTTTTCTTAAGTCTAGCATAATGACATAAAAATATAAAATCATGTGTACATTTTTGTCCAGGTGGTACACTTTTACCTCTCTTGTTTGCTTTGCTTCTTCCACTCCATATACACACCCCATTTAAGAAACCAGGCTATTCCGTATTCAGTGGTGAAGGGAATAATAGGAATAAGCAGAAATGAAAGAAACTCACCAGCCTAGAAAATATTCCTCTGAGCAGAATTGGGAGGGGAGATGAGAAAATGGGTGATCATATAAGCATGGAGATTAGTGGGACTTATATGGGAAGGCTTGGGTGGCAGTCACTAGTTCACATGGTCATAAACGAGTGCTTTGTCCCTTGACTAACCTGAGACTTTCATCAGTCCCTGCTTTTCTTACTTCATATACACAATGTCTTTTACAAAGACAAGAGGGTGGGCCCTGGATAACAAGTGGGTTGGTGGTGGTGGTAGAGGAGGGTGGTAAAGACCATCTATGGCATTTGCACTTGGTGGGGAGCCAAATAAAACAAACACTAAATCTCCCTTAGGAGACAATATACGCTCACCTCTGTAATACATGGATGCTTGTCCAGAATGCTATTAACCTGTAAATGTTAGTGCAACCTAGGCACCACTATTTGACATAGTAACCCCTCCATACTGGAGTTAGGAATATTTCTTTACAAGTTAGTACCATTCAATAATGCCAATAAATTTCTAGAAAACAAACAAGGGAACAAAATACTGTTGAGTCAATAGAGATTGAGCCATCCCATGTGGTGTGGGTGGGAGAAATACCTGCCAACAGCAGACTGACTCACACACAGTCTATGTAAGTCAGCCAAAGAATTGACCCAAATAGGATTTCTCAAACAAAAAGAGGATCATGGAAAGTAAGCTACAACCTAACACTCCTTTCCATAGATTTAAATTTTTCCCAAAATGTGCTGATAACTTGGCAGAGAACTCCTGGGCTTGGCTTACTTTACATTTTTCATGGAAGGGAAGGGTGGCTATTCAATGTCTTCCGGAGAGTGGTCCTCAGGACTAGGATTTTCTCTTGGAAAAATTAGTTCTGCATCACTAGGGCATACCCACAGGGCAAGTATGTATCCTATACCAGAATTAACATTAAGTACTTCCCTGGCATCAGGTAAAAGGCTTTTGAACCACAACTAGGTTATACAGCTAATATAATGCAAATATCAGTCTGAGAAAAGTTGAATGTTGAGAGAAAGTTTGAAATGTCAACTGTTTGAAGCATTTATAAATTTCAAGGATGCTTGGAAATCTGAGAGAAAGAGGACAAGGTGAGGTACCCAAATGTGCCTGGATCATGTGTTAGCTTGAGCTGCCATTACAAAATACCACAGATTGGGTGACTTAAACAACCAGGGTGCTGACACCCTAATCTCAACTGGAAGTCTGTTCTAAGTCTGAAAGTTGGTTTCTAAAGAGAGTTCTCTCCTTGGGTTACAGATGGCCACCTTCTTGCTGTACTCACATGACCTCTTCTTTCTGCAAGCATGGAGAGAGCAAGACAGAGACAGACAGACAGAGAGAGAGGGAGAGAAAGGGAAAGAGAGTATTCAAGTATTCCAGTCTTATAAAGGTACTAATCCCATCATGAGTGCCCCATCCTCATGATGTCATCAAACTCTTATAACCTCACAAGTTTCCACCTCCAAATACCATTACCTTGGGATTGGGGCTTCAACATATGAATTTTGGGAAGACATAAACATTTATCTATAACAGATGACTAGTTGGATCATGAGAGTAGGAACAGGGAAGGGCAGTGGGGCATAGGGTGATGGAACCAATCCGGGAGGACACCCATGCTGAGGCACACTTGCCTGGAGAGTTTCAGGACATGATTTAAGACAGGGGTCTCCAACCCCTGGGCCGTGGACTGGTACTGATCTGTGGCCAGTTAGGAACTGGGCTGCACAACAGGAGGTGAGCAGTGGGCGAGTGAACATTATAGCCTGAGCTCTGCCTCCTGTCAGTTCAGCTGAGGCACTATATTCTCAAAGGAGCATGAACCCTATTGTGAACTATGCACGCAAGGGATCTAGGTTGCATGCTCCTTATGAGAATCTAACTAATGCTGAATATTCTGAGGTGGAACAGTTTCATCCCCAGACCATCCCTCAACCCCCATCTGTGGAAAAGGTTAGGGATTGCTGATTTAGGAGAAGATACAGTATATTCTACAGGGCTACTACAGAGTTTTAAGCACATCTCAATATTGGCCCTTGCTCTAGTATGTGGGAGTTTGTGCATTTGTTACCACTACTACCTATAAATTGTTTTTAGTCAGAGATAATATCTATTTATCTTTTTGCCTCCGCTAAACCATGTCTCCTGAATGTATTAGTCAAATATTATTTGAACTAAACTGAAAGGGCCGTATATGGTCAGGACTCCACCAAGCTGTTCTCGATTACTGTTGGCCCTGTATTTGGGATGCTTTCTTAGTTTTATATTGCATTCTGTTTCCGTTTTTACTGCTCTTCATCCTGAGCTACATTTGTAAGGGACAAGCAGATATGGAAAACCTCAAATCAAGAATACAATTTCAAATCCTCAGGAATATAGTCAGAAACATTTTGATAGTTCAAGAGGAATATCATATGATATTTAATCTTTGTCTGTGGCAAAAGTATATGTAAAAAATAGTTTTTTTGGCCAGCATTTGTCACTAAAATTACTATAATTCAGAAGTTATCTTTAATGCACTATATTCTCAGTGAGTTAAATTATAATTAGTGGATTTTGACTTCAAATCTTTCATCTTTTTGCAACGTGATTCTAAATTATCAATAATTTTATATACTGAATGATAATTTCACACTCAACATTTGCATTATGTATTATATTTTTCCACATTAAGATCACACATATTGACATGTTCACACACATATTTGCATTAAACTTATTCATAGGAACATACCTCTTAAGAAGCTGGTGCCAATGTAGACATGTAAATAAATTTTTAACAACCTTATCTATCTTTCAGTTTTTGGCAAGTGTTTTGATGTTAACAGGAGTACAGACATTGCTGACACTGGCACCTAGGATGGTATTTACCTATTGCTTTTAAAAAGAATTTTTTATTTACCCTTTATAAGATACAAAGTGACTGTTAGACCAAGTAGATCGTATTCCATTTCAGTGTGTAATATCAGCTCCCTCCCTGGTGATGAGCCATACTCAGAGTCAGGAATTCCTAATGTCCCGCCAGTCATCTATTCCCAACTGGGTTCTGAGGATGACACATGAACAACCCTCCAGGAAAACTGTACACTGTTTGTTAAAAATAGAGTTTCGGCAGCATGTCTCTGCAAGGACGTCTGCCTGATGAGATAAGCTGGTCTGTGTGTGTGCAGTGGAGATACCTTTTGTCTCTTCCATGTCTGACTGAAATCAGAGGGAGGACTCAACCTAATGCTTCTTGTCTCCTAATTTAGTGTTACCTTCAGGACTTTAATTCTCTAATTGGAAAGGTAAAAGTAGCAGCTGCTGTGAAATTCAGTTTACAAACTCAATTATGAAGAAATCATAAATATATTTTACTATACCTAAACTCACATTTGATCTTGTGCTCCTATTTTCCTGGATGTTGAAAACCCAATCTTACTGACAATGTTGTATCACCTAGGTGGCACCTAAAGGTCCAAAGAATCTGATAAATACACTCAACCTTCCCCTCCCCCTCTGCTAACTAGAAGTAGAACTACCATTTGATCCAGCAGTCCCACTACTGGGGTATCTACCAAGAAAAAAAGAAGTCATTATATGAAAAAGATACTTGCACATGCATGTTTATAGCAGCACAATTTGCAAATGCAAAAACGTGGAACCAACCCAAATGCCCATCAATCAATGAATGAGTAAAGAAATTGTTTTATATATAAAACAGTCATAAAAAGGAATGAATTAATGGCACCTGGATGAGACTGGAGGCTATTATTCTAAGTGAAGTAACTCAAGAATGGAAAACCAAACATTGTATGTTCTCACTCATAAGTGGGAGCTAAGCTATGAGGATGCAAAGGCATAAGAATGACACAATGGAGTTTGTGGATGCAGGGGAAAGGGTGCAAAAGGGATAAGGGATAAAAGACTACAAGTAGGGTACAGTAAATACTGCTCAGGTGATGGGTGCACCAAAATCTCACAAATCACCACTGAAGAATTTACTCATGTAAGTTAACAAACTTCACCTGTTCCCCAATAACCTATGGAAAATAAAATAAAATAAATAATGAAATTTGTTCAAAGGAAAAAAAATAAATTTCCAATGAACTTATGTAATGCCAGTCATGGAATGAGGTAATTTATCCTTAAGATCATAATATACTTTTATAAATTGAGCCTAGTGTCTGGCTGATTCTCTCTGGTCATGGCTAACTGCGAAGGACTTTTAGATCCATGGATTTATTCTCAGTTGCCACTTCATGCCACTTTAGTGTACATGGGGGGTATCCCTCTCTTGTTCTACTGCAGCACTTGCATGAAGGAGGCTGGGTGCTAATGCCCAAAACCTCTCGCCTCTTCCATGCCCCTCATGTGTGTCCTTCTATTGTTTCTACAACACGGGACACATGGGGAAGAGGGGCCACATGGGGCAGAGAAGCCCATGGGACAGAGCTCTGTCTCTGTTCTTATCTAGGTAGATGTCATGATGAGTCATTTCTCCTTTATATTTTTCCTTCAGGCCCTGAACAGGTTAAGAGATGTGTGCACAAGTTTGCCTCACTCTTCCTAAGTTTTTTAGGGTTTTATTTTTGTCTGCTCCTTACCCCCAGGATTTCATTCTTTGAAGAAGACAGAGCACAGGGCTTCTTATCAAAGATCCTTCAGAAGGAAGCAGGAGTTTTTCTGCTCTTCATCCCCAAATTCTGCCCACTGTTTTGAAGTATAGCTTTTTGAAACTCAACATGACAGTTATTGATTCATTTCTCCTTTGCATTGTATGTTACTCGAAGCGGTAAGCACTGAATGTTTTCGTCATGTTGCAGAACATCAAAGGTAATATGTGAGAAACTTCAGTTAATACTACAAAATATAATAAGATAAAATAAAATGAACAAAACAAAGATAGCACAGGATAAGAAAGCTTAAAGAAAAATAGTTAAAATATCTCACATCCAACCTCCCTTCCTCTGCACAACATAACTAGTTCTACTTGTGATATAACTTGCTCTAATTTCACCAGACACAATGGCAGAAAAAGAACACACTGCAAAGAAAGATTCATGAAGAACAAAGAGAACACACCACCATAGAGGAGCCAATTGTCAAAGACCCATTCCATTTGTAGCCCCCCCCCTTTTTAAATTTGCATTAAAATTCTTTTTCCAATCAGCATAGTCCTGTAGTAAAAAAATCTTCTCCTTAAAGGTAGAGGAATAGTGGAACTAGAAAGAAAGATTCAATTTTCCCCTAGAAGTTAGAGTTTATTGTCCAACAATTATTGTCCACCAAGTGAGTTCAAAGAGTACCTTCTGACAATTTTATAAGAACTGAAGTATCTAGATTTTCTGAGTTTTTATTTTTATTTTTTAATTTTTTTTTTTTGAGACAGTCTCCTTCTGTTGCCAGGCTGCAGTGCGGTGGCGCAATCTTGGCTCACTGCGACCTCCACCTCCCAGGTTCAAGCGATTCTCCTCCCTCAGCCCCCTGAGTAGCTGGGTCTACAGGCGTGTGCCACCACACCTGGCTAATTTTTTGTACTTTAGTAGAGATGAGGTTTCAACATGTTGGCCAGGATAGTCTCGATCTCTTGACCTCATAATCCACCCGTCTAGGCCTCCTAAAGTACTGGGATTACAGGCGTGAGCCACCACGCCCGGCCATTCTGATGGTTTTACCCATCTCTTGCCTTGCATACTTAAAGGACTGCAAAGTAAATGAAACAATACTTAGTTTTGTGCTCTTCATTGTGTAGGCTACAATACAAAAACTAGTTACGTTGATTCATATAACCTTCTAAAACAGACATAACACATTTAACTTATTTTTAAAAAATGCTAAACTACCCTAATGAATTGTTTAACAGTGGGAGAGCTTGCATAATCTTCCTCTGAGCTTGAATTATCTGACGTATACAATTAAGAAAATATTGATGGAAATTTCATTAACTACCAAATTAATGTTGGTCACTTTTACTTTTATTAATTGTATTTATATCTCTGAAAATGCTTCCCAGTTTTCTTAGTAGACCCTTCTCCCTTTCTCCACTCTTTACATGTTAGCATTTTAAAACACTCTGTCCTTAATACCATTAACTAATACCTATAGACAAATGGCTCAGGTACATCCCAGACCCCTTCCTCTCACTTTCAGATGCTTAAATTCAGTGGCTTTCTGGTTAGCTCTACCAAATGTGCAGCAGCCACTCCAAACTCCACCTGCTCTAATATTAAGGGTCTCTTAAATCTCTTTTTGTCTCCAGATCCCAAAATGCTATTGAATAATGTCACTCCTTATCTCCAGGTTTCTTTGATCTTTTCTTCTCTTACCTCCTACATCATATAGGCTGCCATGTCCTGACGTTCTACACTATGAGCATCTTTATCCCTGCACCTGTTGCCTTGGTTCAGAACTTTATTAACTCTTATTTATTTTATTGCACTTGATACAAAATTTACTTTTCACAGTTTGGAGGCTAGGAAGTTCAAAATCAAGGTGCCAGCAGATTCGGTGTCTGGTGAGGACCTACTCTCTGATTCACAGGTGGCACCTTGCATTGTGTCCATACATAGTGGGAGGGGCAAATAAGGTCCCTTGGGTCTCTTATATAAGGGTATTGATTCCATTTATGAGGGCGCTACTCTCATGACCTAATCACTTCCTAAAGGTCCCACCACCTAATGCCATCTCATTAGTGATTAGGTTTCAACATATAAATTTGAAGGGACACACAAACATCCATACCCATAACAACCTCTAATGCATTCTCCATGGAGCCACCAGAAATGAATATAAAATATGAATGTGCTTACTATTCCTCTGAAAATCCTCCATGACTCTGCAGACCAGAGTCAAACTCTGGCTCTTCATGATTTAATCCAGTCAAACTGCTGGCTCCTCAATTGCTATGATGCCTGTGAAAAATGCCACCATGTACTGTATTCCAGACCACTTGCAAATCTACAAACACAGTGTGAAGTTTGCCTGCATTACTTGCCATAATCCTTGAAGTCCCTTTTCCTACCTCGTCTGGCACATACTTACATCCCCACGCCTTCCTAATCCACTTCAGACTTCTCCTTAAAGGATTAGTTATTTTCATTGACAAGGGACACCACTACTAGCATTCCCTTTTTGGTACTCCTCTTATACCCAGTGGAAAGTTCCATTATAGCACCTATGAGTGGACCTCCAAATTCTCCTCTTTGTGCAGCAGTAATGTGATTAAGGGAATTGATACAGATTAATGAGAGGCTCCTGATTGGTCTAAGCCACCAAATAAAAGTCTTTCTCTTTTTTCCAGGGAAAGACTGGCCTAAGAATTTTGGAACTTTTGAAACTGAGTAAAGATTTCCTTGGGGACTGCTTAAAAATAAATTGTATTATTTTCAAGGAAGAGGCATGAAGACCTGGGTTCCCTATCTCACTGAATATGAAAAAGGATTGCTGCTGGCAATGATCTGAAGACAAAGCAGCCACACAAGAGAAGTCAGAAGTAAGAGAATAACAAAGATATTGGACAGAAGTTCAATTTGGGACAGAAATCCTGAATGCTACTGTGCCTCTAGACTTTTAATTATGTGAACTAACATTATATAGTATTGTTAAGGCAGTTTGAATTTGGATATTTGAGAATGCAAGAAACCAGGAAAACCCAACTGAAATGATCTGCAACAATTTTCTGTATTACTTAATCAGACACCTGCCTTCTCTTTCTATTTTCTTGAAGACAGGGACTCTGTATGCTTTTTTGTTGTTGTTGTTATTTATTATTTATTTATTTATTTTGTTTTTGAGATGGAGTCTGGCTGTGTTGCCCAGGCTGGAGTGCAATGGTGTGATCTCGGCTCACTGTACCCTCCGCCTTCCAGATTCAAGTAATTCTCCTGCCTCAGCCTCCCGAGTAGCTGGGATTACAGGTGTGTACCACCACATCCAACTAATTTTTTACATTTTTGGTCGAGATGGCGTTTCACCATGTTGGCCAGGCTGGTCTCAAACTCCTGACCTCGTGTTCCACCCGCCTCAGCCTCCCAAATTGCTAGGATTACAGGTGTGAGCCACCACGTCCATGGGACTCTGTATACTTTATTTGTGTAGCCCCAGATCCTAGCTTTAAGCTTGGCAAATTGCATTGGGTTATTTGAGTACTGAAAGAATTAACTTGCTAGATATCTATTCTTTTTCAGGCATTATTAGAGGTTTTTTTCCCCCCACATGTATTGTCTCATCTAATTTTCATAATAAATTTTATTTTGAAGAAACTATAAATAATGTTATACAAATACTAGATTATCATGAAATAAATTTGGAAATGTCTGTACCCATCTGATGACACTGGAGGACAGTACTCCACAAATTTTATTTGTATTAGTTGACATGCATGGAAGAAGAAGTCTTTAAGAAGAAGATTAAAGTGTAGAGACCTCAGACCAATGAGAGGGGCATGAGGAATAAATAATGCCCAAGCCAGGCTTATAAAATTAGAACAAATTCTGGGAACTTCAGCGGGCAAAGGCATAAATAGCTGTTGACAAAAGAGAGTCTATAGTCTATAATACTAACTTGTTAGTGGCCTTTTATACTATCATTTGTGGGAGTGTATAGTGAAGTTTTTAGAGGTTATATTACACATAATGATATCTTTTTCCTGATGGCTAATGGAATAGGTGTCTTTGTATTCCTGTGTTTAAAATTTTTTGTATTAATTTCTAATACATTAAATATCAATAAATATAACTACTGTTGTGTTTTAATTGCCTAAAAACAGAATGTCCAGACCAAAAATAATTTTTAAAAAAACCTGATCTGTAGTGTGCACTGATTTTCCCTAAATACTCCCACAATGGTCAATTTCAAGCAGCCTATGTGATGCCAGTGAACAGAGTTTGAAAAAGTTTCAGAAAATCAACTCTTGAGTGCCAGTGTGAGCTGGAGCCAGTGCAGCACTGGAAACAATCCAAGCAACAAAAGCTTTTTGGGGTCAATACGTTTAAAAGTATGAAGAGTTCTGAGATGCAAAAGTTTGGAACTGTCTATCATTTCTCTCAATTGATTCACTGGTAGAAGTACTGAAGGCATAGTTTTCTCAGATACACCAGCCAACCATTTTCATAATTTTGTTTTCTTTCTTGGACTGTGATCTTTCACTAAAATCCACATATTTAATTAGTACTAACTTATAAAGGAAGAATATGCCCTTTCTGCTGTCATCCCAAGGTACTTGTTACCTATCTCACATACGACAGATAATATTGAATTTAAGAAGGTATCTATCTCCCTCATCATATAGCAATCTAAAACTTCATTGTTTCCTTTGTATCTGTATTGCTTTATCTGCAAAGTGAATGAATGAATAAATGAATAATAAATATGAATTAATATTTTATGACTTTTGGAGCATTTACATTTGAAAAGAGAAATCAAGATGATGATAATCTAATACACATAGCAAGAAATGGAATTATTATTAATAGAGAAATTATATTTTATAAAGTCGAAGTGGCTTTAGAGCATTAGACATGAACATACAGGAAACATTATATAATTTTTACAAGTTGGTCAAATTCAGAAATTGAATTTTACTTTCTTATACTTTTTTCTGTTATTAGGAGAAAGCTTATAGTATGTTAATATTAAATACGCTATCCAAATAATGTGCAAGAGATCACATTTTTCCTATCAATATCTTCAAAGGAATTTACACTATAATATTACCCTGCTGCATATGTGGGTACCTTTTATAAACTTTGTGAAAATTTAGTTCTCTTTTAGACTTTGTATCTTTCTTCAGGATGACTCTTATTACCAGCAGAGAACTTAGCTAAAATAAACCAAAGAAGTAAGAGTGGAGAAAATGTGTAAACAAATTTTTGAATAATAGTGCAACAGGTCCTCTTTGCTCTGGAAATCCTAGTATGAAAATGTAAGTGTTTTGTTCAATTTTTTTTTTTTTTGAAAAATTAATGCTTAAACTATAAAAAACCTGGGCAACATAGGGAGACATTGACTCTACAAAAACATTTAACAATTAGCTGGGCATGGTGGATGTGCATAGTCCCAGCTACTCAGGAGGCTGAGATGGGAGGATCACCTGAGCCTGCACTGAGCTGTGATCGCACCACTGTACTTCCAGCCTGAGTAATAAAGTGAGATCCTGTCTTGAAACAAACAAACAAAAAACTACAACAGAATAACATGACATGCCTTGCTGAGAGCTTGAGGAGTTCATTTCTGTTTATCTGATTTAAAAGATGATTTGGTTTAAAGATTTGATCATTTTATCCCACCTCTTTGATTCTATGCTGTTATTTATAGCATGGATATATCCTTCTACATCTCCCACATAACTCAACACTAACAGATCTTTATTCTCTGGGAACTTTTTTTCATAGAGCAGTTTTCAGTACATGAATGTAATAACTGGGTTTCTCACGAATGTACAAAGATGCAAATGAAATATGACAGTGAGATAACCAGTCAAAGTGGATAAAGATCATGCTATTCTTACATTTTCCAAAATTTGTTCTGTAGAACACAGATTTTAGAAATGTTTAAAAGGTGTTAGATAGATGTAATTATATCTGTGGTCGAATATATTTGGGAGTGTATTGATTATATCAAATTTAACACATTGCTGCAGGACTTTTCAGAACAATGGCTGTACTCCTCTGCACTGTGAATTGTCAAGAAAAAGTATTTGGAAGGTAGCTCTACAATTGTGTCTTATGACAATGAAACATGTTTTTCACAGAATAGTCTGCAGGAACACATTTAAGAACATTCTATATATATTCCAACTGGTAAATTTTGAGAGTGAACAAGGGCTTTAAAAATATTAAATACTGGCCGGGTGCAGTGGCTCATATCTGTAACTCCAGCACTCTGGAAGACTGAGGTGGGCAGATCATGAGGTCAGGAGATCGAGACCATCCTGGCTAATATGGTGAAACCCTGTCTCTACTAAAAATACAAAAAAAAAAAAAAATTAGCCGGGCGTGGTGGCGGGAACCTGTAGTCCCAGCTACTCAGAAGGCTGAGACAGGAAAATGGCGTGAACCCGGGAGGAGGAGTTTGCAGTGAGCTGAGATCGTGCCCCTGCACTCCAGCCTGGACGACAGAGCGAGACTCTGTCTCAAATATATATATATATACACAAAAAAAAACTACTGTTTTGAAATATTAGCTAACCAACAAATTGTTCCTTATTGTTAGGCTTATTAAATCATTCTATTTAAATTGATTTTTTAAAATACAGTTATTAATAAAGATTTAAAAGATTGCATATTCACATACATTACAGCCCAAACCCTTCCTCTTTACAGATTTTGGAACTTTAAAAATTAACACAAGTAGGGGTGGTTCCAAGATGGCTGAATAGGAACAACTCTAGTCTACAGCTCCCAGCGTAAGCGACACAGAAAATGGGTGATTTCTGCATTTCCAACTGAAGTACCAGGTTCATCTCACTGGGGCTTGTTGGACAGTGGTTGCAGGACAGAGAGTGCAGCCCACCGAGTGTGAGCTGAAGCAGGGTGAAGCATTGCCTCACCTGGGAAGCTCAAGGGGTCAGGGAATTCCCTTTCCTAGCCAAGGGAAGCTGTGACAGACTGCACCTGGAAAATCTGGTCACTCCCAGCCTAATACTGTGCTTTTCCAATGGTCTTACCAAACGGCATACCAGGAGATTATATCCCATGCCTGGTTCAGAGGGTCCTATGCCCATGGAGCCTCTTTCATCGCTAGCACAGCAGTCTGAGATCCAGCTGCAAGGCGGCAGCGAGGCTGGGGGAGTGGCACCTGCCATTGCTAAGGCTTGAGTAGGTAAACAAAGCCACCAGGAAGTTTGAACTGGATGGAACCCACCACAGCTCAAGGAGGCCTACTTGCCTCTGTAGACTCCACCTCTGGGGGCATGGCATAGCCAAACAAAAAGCAGCAGAAACCTTTGCAGACTCAAATGTCCCTGTCTGACAGATTTGAAGAGAGTAGTGGTTCTCCCAGCACAGAGGTGGAGATCTGAGAATGGACAGACTGCCTCCTCAAGTGGGTCCCTGACCCCTGAGTAGCCTAACTGGGAAGTACTCCCTACTAGGGGCAGACTGACACCTCACACAGCTGGGTACTCCTCTAAGACGAACCTTCCAGAGGAATCATCCGGCAGCAACATTTGCTATTCAGCAATATTCACTGTTCTGCAGCCTTCGCTGCTGATACCCAGACAAACAGGGTCTGGAGCGGACCTCCAGCAAACTCCAACAGTTCTGCAGCTGAGGGTCCTGACCATTAGAAGGAAAACTAATAAACAGAAAGGACATCCACACCAAAACCTCATCTGTACATTACCATCATCAAAGACCAAAGGTAGATAAAACCACAAAGATGGGGAAAAAACAGAGCAGAAAAGCTGAAAATTCTAAAAATCAGAGTGCCTCTCCCCCTCCAAAGGAACACAGCTCCCTGCCAGCAATGGAACAAAGTTGGATGGAGTATGACTTTGACTAGTTGAGAGAAGAGGGCTTCAGACAATCAAACTTCTCCGAGCTAAAGGAGAAAGCTTGAACCCATCGCAAAGAAGCTAAAAACCTTGAAAAAAGATTAGACGAATGGTTAACTAGAATAACCAGTGTAAAGAAGTCCTTAAATAACCTGATGGAGCTGAAAACCATGGCATGTGAACTACATGATGAATGCACAAGCTTCAGTAGCCAATTCTATCAACTGGAAGAAAGTGTATCAGTGATTGAAGATCAAATGAATGAAATGAAGCAAGAAGAGAAGTTTAGAGAAAAAAGACTAAAAGGAAACAAACAAAGCCTCCAAGAAATATGGGACTATGTGAAAAGATCATATCTATGTTTTATTGGTGTACCTGCCAGTGATGGGGAGAATGGAACCAAGTTGGAAAACACTCTGCAGGTTATTATCCAGGAGAACTTCCCCAACCTAGCAAGGCAGGTCAACATTCAAATTCAGGAAATACAGAGAACGCCACAAAGATACTCCTCGAGAAGAGCAACTCCAAGACACATTATTATCAGATTCACCAAAGTTGAAATGAAGGAAAAATGTTAAGGGCAGCCAGAGAGAAAGGTCGGGTTACCCACAAAGGGAAGCCCATCAGACTAACAGCAG
>NW_012099499.1:191648-192994 GCF_000951045.1 Mandrillus leucophaeus | reverse complement strand
TGAAATGAAGGAAAAATGTTAAGGGCAGCCAGAGAGAAAGGTCGGGTTACCCACAAAGGGAAGCCCATCAGACTAACAGCAGATCTCTTGACAGAAACTCTACAAGCCAGAAGAGAGTGGGGGCGAATATTCAACATTCTTAAAAGAAAGAATTTTCAACCCAGAATTTCATATCCAGCCAAACTAAGCTTCATAAGTGAAGGAGAAATAAAATCCTTTACAGACAAGAAATAAAACCCTTTGCAGACAAGATTTTGTCACCACCACGCCTGCCCTGCAAGAGCTCCTGAAGGAAGCACTAAAGGAATGGAAAGCACTAAACTAATGGAAAGGAACAACCAGTACCAGCCACTGAAAAAACATGCCAAATCGTAAAGACCATCGATGCTAGGAAGAAATTGCCTCAACTAATGAACAAAATAACCAGCGAACGTGATAATGACAGGATCAAATTCACACATAACAATATTTACCTTAAATGTAAATGGGCTAAATGCTCCAATTAAAAGACACAGATGGGCAAGTTGGATAAAGAGTTGAGAACCATCAGTGTGCGGTATTCAGGAGACTCATATCAGGTGCAGAGACACACAGAGGCTCAAAATAATACCAAGAAAATAGAAACCAAAAAGTCAGGGGTTGCAATCCTAGTCTCTGATAAAATAGACTTCAAACCAACAAAGATCAAAAGAGACAAAGAAGGCCATTAAATAATGGTAAAGGGATCGATTCAACAAAAAGAGCTAACTATCCTAAATATATATGCACCCAATACAGGAGTAGCCAGATTCATAAAGCAAGTCCTTAGAGACCTACAAAGAGACTTACACTCCCACACAATATTAATAGGAGAGTTTAACACCCCACTGTCAACATTAGACAGATCAATGAGACACAAAGTTAAAAAGGATACCCATGAATTGAACTCAGCTCTGCACCAAGAGGACCTAATAGACATCTACAGAACTCTCCACCCCAAACCAACAGAATATACATTCTTCTTAGCACCACATTGCACTTACTACAAAATTGACCACATAGTTTGAAGTAAAGCACTCCTCAGCAAATGTAAAAGAACAGATATTATAGAAAACTGTCTCTCAGACCACAGTGCAATCAAACTAGAACTCAGGATTAAGAAACTCACTCAAAACTGCTCAACTACATGGAAACTGAACAACATGCTCCTGAATGACTACTGGGTATATAACGAAATGAAGGCAGAAATAAAGATGTTCTTTGAAACCAATGAGAACAAAGACACAACATACCAGAATCTCTAGGACAAATTTAAAGCAGTGTGTAGAGGGGAATTTATAGCACTAAATGCCCACAAGAGAAAGCAG
>NW_012099499.1:157812-189592 GCF_000951045.1 Mandrillus leucophaeus | reverse complement strand
CTACAAACCACTGCTCAATGAAATAAAAGAGGACACAAACAAATGGAAGACCATTCCATGCTCATGGATAGGAAGAATCAATATCGTGAAAATGGCCATACTGCCCAAGGTAATTTATAGATTCAGTGCCATCCCCATCAAGGTGCCAATGACTTTCTTCACAGAATTGGAAAAAACTACTTTAAAGTTCATATGGAACCAAAAAAGACCTCACATTGCCAAGACAATCCTAAGCCAAAAGAACAAAGCTGGAGGCATCACGCTACCTGACTTCAAACTACACTACAAGTCTACAGTAACCAAAACGTCATGGTACTGGTACCAAAACAGAGATATAGACCAATGGAACAGAACAGAGTCCTCAGAAATAATAGCACACATCTACAACTATATGATCTTTGATAAACCTGAAAAAACAAGAAATGGGGAAAGGATTCCCTATTTAATAAATGGTGCTGGGAAATGTGGCTAGCTTTAAGTAGAAAGCTGAAACTGGATCCCTTCCTTACAGCTTATACAAAAATTCATTCAAGATGGATTAGAGACTTAAATGTTAGACCTAAAACCGTAAAAACCCTAGAAGAAAATCTAGGCAATACTTTTCAGGCCATAGGCATGGACAAGGACTTCATGACTAAAATGCCAAAAGCAATGGCAACAAAAGCCAAAATTGACAAATGGGACCTAGTTAACCTGAAGAGCTTCTGCGCAACAAAACAAACTACCTTGAGTGAACAGGCAACCTACAGAATGGGAGAAAATGTTTGCAATCTACCCATCTGACAAAGGGCTAATATCCAGAATTTACAAAGAAGTTAAACAAATTTACTAGGAAAAAAAAAATCAAACAACCCCGTCGAAAAGTGGGCAAAGGATATGAACAGACACTTCTCATCTGACAAAGAGCTAATTTCCAGAATCTCCAAAGATTTTTGCAATCTACTCATCTGACAAAGGGCTAATATACAGAACCTACAAAGAACTCTAACAAATTTACAAAAAAAAAAAAAAAAACCATCAAAAAGTGGGCAAAGGATATGAACAGACACTTCTCAAAAGAAGACATTTATGCAGCCAACAGACACATGAAAGAATGGTCATCGTCACTACCCATTAGAGGAATGCAAATCAAAACCACAATGAGGTACCATCTCACACCAGTTAGAATGGCAATCATTAAAAAGTCAGGAAACAGCAGGTGCTGGAAAGGATGTGGAGAAATAGGAACACTTTTCCACTGTTGGTGGGACTGTAAACTAGTTCAAACATTGTGGAATACAGTGTGGCAATTCCTCAAGGATCTAGAACTAGAAATACCATTTGATCCAGATATCCCATTACTGGGTATATATCCAAAGGATTATAAATCATGCTGCTATAAAGACACATGCACACGTATGTTTATTGCAGCACTATTCACAATAGCAAAGACTTGGAACCAACCCAAATGTCCATCAATGATAGACTGGATTAAGAAAATGTGGCCCATATACACCATGGAATACTATGTAGCCATAAAAAAGGATGAGTTCATGTCCTTTGTAGGGACATGGATGCAGCTGGAAACCATCATTCTCAGCAAAGTATCGCAAGGACAAAAAACCAAACACCGCATGTTCTCACTCATAGGTGGGATTTGAACAATGAGAACACTTGGACACAGGAAAGGGAACATCACACACCGGGGCCTGTTGTGGGGTGGGGGGAGGGAGGACGGATAGCATTAGGAGATATACGTAATGTAAATGACGAGTTAATGGGTGCAGCACACCAACATGGCGCATATATACATATGTACTATACCTGCACGTTGTGCATATGTACCCTAGAACTTAGTATAAGTTCCCTAGAACTCTAGTATAAAAAATAAAAATAAAAATAAAAAATAAAAGTGAAAAAATTAACACAAGTAGAATACTTATTTTTCAAACATATTCATATTATTTGATCAACTGCTTGGTTGTATTTTTCTCTAATTTAATTAGTTTTTATAATAAATATATTTTTTTTCAATTTGACCTCATGATTTTTTAGTATTTTAATAAAATTGCCAAAATGATAAATATATTTGAAATTGTTGAATTTTCAGTTGATCCTACCTTGTAAACTATAACATTTCTAATTGAGAAAATAATTCTTCATAGGTACCTTGTCAACTCAACAAATTCTGCCCAATATAACATATTAACATATCACAATTGTAGTTTTGTTTTATATTGAATATATTGAATATTAGATCAAATGTTTTTCTAGGTACTCTTTTTGTCACCATTTTCAGTACTTGTTTTTGACCGGTTTTAAAAAAAATCATTATGTATGCTTTCTCTATTTGTGACTCTTGAATGTTTTGTCAAAAGTATATGCTGAAAAATTACATATTTCATCAATTTTACACATTTTTAGTATAGATGATCAATTTATACATTTAAAAATAGGTGTTGCCCCAAATTTTCTTCTTAAGAATCAAACTATTCCAAAGTGATTACAGAATTTCATGATTAATTTATACTATTTCAGAACGTATTCAATTTATTAAATTTCTTGCTTTCTTCTTGATAAATCTGGAATTTTAATATTTTTGAAAAAGTTTTCTAAAAGTCTATTTTCAAATCTGTTTTCAAGAAAGTTTGCCCAAATCTTCAAAAATGGAATGTTTTAAAATTTTTGCCACCCTCCTTGCAGATAGTTTGATTACAAATTTCCAACTTAATTTGAACAAATGCAACTAAAATTTAGAAGACTCATAAAAAATGTAAAAATTCATAGGGCACTTTTGACTTATAAAATAACATCTCAAAGTCTTAGCTATGTGTATGTTCTAATTGTTGACAAAACTGCAGAGAGAAAATTCTAGCAGAATACTCTTTCTGATTTTTTTTGTATTCAGTATCAGCTTCATTTTTTAGTTTAGTTCTGTGGTTTAGTTACTGTGAGTATATAGATAAAAAATATGTACAATTTTGATACCATGGTTTCTATTTATATTGGTGGAATATTACAGATTTTTAACATGTAATTAGGACCTTCATGTACATATCATTTATTAATAATATTCTTTACAAATGAAGCTGAATTTACCAAGTTTTATGTTTATATTATCATTGAAAAATAATTTTATCTTCAATGATAAACTTTGTGACTATTACAGAAACATATTTACAATAATATTAGACATTTACTTTAAATGAAATGAAATTCTAAAAGGTTTATTTAATTAATTGAATGAAAAAATGCCAATTTTTGGAATTAGATTTTCCATTTGAAACATCTATTGAAAGTATTATAAAATTTGTATCATCTAAATGTTTTTGTTCATTTTTTTGCTAATGAAGCCATCACATTAAGAGCAATTGCTTTTTAATTTGTGCATGCATAAGTAAATGAGCAAAATTAATTCAAAAAGCTATCATTTGATCTAAGTGAAAAGTTCTGCTTCACAGAGTATTATTAAATATGAATTCTTCAGCAGTACTTAAATTCTCACCTTAAAATATAATCTTCTCAAAATATTCACTAAATTTTCAATTAGACACTTATGCTTCTTCAGTTAATCTTGTCTTCATATGTTCTGTGATGTCACTATGTCCTGCCACTCCAACCCCCTATCTTTTAGTGCATGTTAAGTGTATTAAATGATGACAGAAAATTGGGGCAAATTACGTATCAATTTTCTTCAGAAGTAAAAAGTTTATATTTGTCAAAAATTAAATACATACTTTTTAGGCTCCTAGTGGCATCAAAAATTAACTTCAAAATAAATGTTAGTGAAAAATGAAATAAATTTTAGATTATGACCATGGAATACATGACCAACCATCTGCACAAGATGTACAGTTTGTGTTGTATACAATCTAAAGCAGGTCTGTTCAGCATTTATTCCTTATAATGTGACACATTTCCCACTGACACCACAAACAAGACAAATGGCAGTTTTGTGCATATCACAGAGTTGGCATGGGCCACAGCACAACTACACCAAATAGCTAGAAGGCGTAGCAGTATTGAACACTTTTTCACCCCCACTGAAGACCAGAAGGTTTTAGCTTTTCCTGGCCTTTTCGGTTGCAGAGCACTTTATCAACCATTCTTGAAAGAGAAGTATTAGTAATCCTAAACCTAGAAAACATCAAGAAAAGAGAGCCCACTTATTTCTTTTGCAGGCTTTCCTATTTAACATAGTCTTAAACTGAGAGCTCTGTTACCATGTACACATCTCACAGGTCATTAGACAAGACTCTGGAAAAACCTGGATATAAAAAATGGAAGCCCAACAAGGACATCTGGGAAGTCAATGGTTAATATTTTGGTCTGCAATTTATATTTTCTCTTAAGCAGGGGCAGGCATTCCCAAGAGAGAAAGAGGTTGACCCTGAACCATTTCCTTGTAAACATGGTAATGTAGTCCTACTAGCAAACAAAATAATGTTTTTTGCTGGAAAGTCCTTATCTTTGGAATGCTTTTAGCAGGATGTGTCTTATCTATCTAGAATTGCTTATGGTAAGCAAACCTGGAAACTATTGATTTATGGGATATGACTTCCTGAGAAATGTTACAGAAGATATGTAATTATATAAGGATGAATGGAAGGTGTTTCCTGACCAAAATGGCTCCTTCTGCGTGATATGACCTTACATATCACTTACAGACTAACTGTATATTTGACCCCAGAGTGCATTCTGCTATATAGCAAGAAAGGACCTGGGAAGTTGCCTTGGAGGACCTGGACCATTCCTGCTGTGCCAGTGATTTGCAATTGCTTGTGTCCTTAAAATTGCAAATATCTGTATGCTGTATAAAAATCTCAGATTGATGTGAGTCTTATTGGAGAATCTTATTCTTTGTATTATTCATCACAGACCACTCTATTGGAACTAGTAACAATAACATAAATGCCTACTAATTATAAATATTTGAAATGAAAAATATGGAACAAGGGCTAAACTGGATAGAACGTTGGGACAGCAGGCATAAACTAGAACTATCCTTACTTACAGCTAGAAGAGTGCAGAGTTCTAAGACAGTCTGGTCTTTAGGACAGAAATATGCCACTGGTAGCCACAGACATTCTGACATGCTGTTGAGTGCCATTGTTCTGAAGGAGGCTTTCCTGTTTCTGGAACAGCAGCTGTCTATCTGTATGGAAAGAACTGGATTGGTTACTGCTTAGCAATATGTGTTAAGCAAGGGTCTGGTATTGGTCTCTCTTTTCATTCACTTTAAAATGCCTATTGTGACCAATGAGTAGATCTTGAATCCAATTTGGTGATTCTCAACAAGCATTATATTTTACATAAAACAGAAGAGAAAGAAGTAGAATAAAATAGATAAAAGAGAAAAGAAAAAAAACATCAGGGAACATTTGCCTATGATAACTTTAGGAATCATTTCCTTATACATTTATTTTGGTTATTTGTCAGTGTGTTGTGTATGTGTGTGTGTGTGTGTTTGATGGAGACACAAGATATACAAGATGTGTTTCAGACTGATCAAGGTAAAAAGCAATGGAGTACCATGGCTGTTATTATAACATAATATGCTAGCATCACAAGCAAACTTTGTTGAGTATATTCTTTAATAACTTGGGTCCAATAATCTTGATTGGTATGGAATCTGATATTACGTAGTATAAATGTTTTAAGCAGGTAGAGACTGAAGGAAGAAATTTGAAAGGTTGATGTCAAACATTGGGATTTGACATTTACATCTGAAATTGAACGTTGAGGATTCAGATTAAGTTCTGGCTAACAAAAGAAATAACTTATTTAAAAATAAAAGTCACCATAAAATTAAAGAAAGTTTTTGAATATCAAAATTGTACTAAATGACAATTTAGTTGAGTACAAATGAGTTATTTACATGTGAAATAAATTTTCTATAGCATATACTTGGGTGTTTAATTAAAAGGAAAGTACTATATAAAATGCTAATGTGAATTTTGTAGAACATCCAATATTTGGGGAAAACCAATTTTATATGCTTGGATGATGCAACACACGAAAAGGCTTATCTCTCAATATTCACCGTAGCACAAAAGAAAATAAAAAAACAACCCGGGCGCGGTGGCTCAAGCCTGTAATCCCAGCACTTTGGGAGGCCGAGACAGGCGGATCACGAGGTCAGGAGATCGAGACCATCCTGGCTAACCCGGTGAAACCCCGTCTCTACTAAAAATGCAAAAAACTAGCCGGGCGTGGTGGCGGGTGCCTGTAGTCCCAGCTACTCGGGAGGCTGAGGCAGGAGAATGGCGTAAACCTGGGAGGCGGAGCTTGCAGTGAGCCGAGATCCCGCCACTGCACTCTAGCCTGGGCGACAGAGCGAGACTCCGTCTCAAAAAAAAAATGGTATAGTGGGGAAGAAGAGAATGAAGTTATCCATTTAAAGTTTTGACTTTGACCAAAAGTTCCATCCTGTGTAGTCTGTAATTTCTATAAATTTCATTATTATTTCAACTCAACAAAACAAGTTACTGAAACATTGACCCATAATTATGGTCAATACATTAAAATCATAATGTGTAATATTTAAGAGAGATTTATTCCACTGGTTCATCAAGACAAGGCTTTCCCAAAACCAAGAGAGAAAAGAATTTTCAAAGATGGTCATGGAAACCACTCAACCTTCTGCTATTTTGGTATGAGAGCTGAAAGCAGTATGCATATACCATTACTCGAATCAAGCATATTACAATGCTGATATCGAATGCTAATATTTACAGATTATACTCTGTAGCTGGGACTCTTTGAAGTGCTTTATGTAGATTATCCCATTTAATGCATGTTAGTACCTTCTAAGATATTACTAATTATGATTCCCATCATACAGGTAAGTAAACTGGGAAAAATGTAGTTTCCTCTAGGCTACAGAAAATAATTGAATATATCAGAATGAACTTAAACCTGTATGGATCAGAAACTGCACACTTTCCCTTATACCATGTTGTCTCAGCAACTCTCCCCTACCCCACACCCCCTGTCCCCTGTCTTTTTCTCTTTCTTGTGCCTGAAGTTTTAGATTCAATGCTGTCTTACTCAGAGGGCTTAAACTATCTGTTTCTTTCCCTTAACATGTTGTCCACACAGGGAAGTCACAATTCTCTACCTCTACTGTATAATAACAACTGTCAGCATCTAAGTCAATGCTGGAGGCATAGCATTTAAAAGTTGAAGACTTCCACAATTGTCTGAAGTTACCTTAAAGAATATTTTGGTTAACTACTCATTTAATACTTAAATATTTGTTAGTCAAATGGTCAGCTATTCTAATATTTAAATCTTACTACAGCAGATAGCTTACCTCTAACTTTGAACATGCCTATTAAAAAATCTTAATGTTAAAATAAAATGTCACCGTATGGCTTTATTCATTTATGAAACAAATACTTATTTTTTATGAAATGCCCATCACTGCTTTAGGTACTGAGGATAAGTCAGTGATCAAAACAAAGATCCCAGAATTTGTGAGATCCTTTGCTTTTTACTAAATTAGACTGTAATTAATATATTTACATTCTTTTTGTCTTGTTCATCTTTCAGATGTTGAACGATATGTTTTATGTACATCTTTGGTCTTTTTCTTTCCCCTAAGACAAGTGTTCTCTGTTAGTTAAAGGAATACTTGTGAAATATATTTTAAAACCTTGCTACAGTATTTAACAACCTCTGGAAGCTAAATATTCCTCAGAGTAGCACAAAAGGGATGTATCAGAATGGCAAAGTAAGATAGAATATTGATATGCTTAATCCAGAAAAATCTGTAATCAAAGTGAACTGTTTGGGTTTCAGATGACTTCTTAGACAAATAAGTCAGCTTTTAAGCATTGATGACTTTGGTGGTTTCTTGGATCCCAAAGAATTCCCTAGCTAGGACATGTTTCTTTTATTAATTTATTTATTTTATTAATATATTCCTGGCTGGGTGGAATTTATTCATAATTACTTTCCATTCTCCTTATCCTTCTGCCTATAAGTTATTTCCCCCAGAATTATTCAACTATATTAGGTAAAAGTCCTATCAAGTCTTAGTGAATTTCTTCAAATATATTTGTGGGTAGTCTTGATATTTAATGAAAGGGGTCAATATCTTTGAGGAACACATACACTCAATTGTGTTGGGAACACTTTTCTGCCAATGACTTTATTTTCTTCTGAAGTCACTGCTTATCTAAACTTAACCTGAGCCCTGCAGATGGCTGTATTGAAATGTGAGAGGTGTAGGTATGCAGCAACTACACAGACTGAAGTCACCTTGAAATGACAACTAATGAAATAAGTTGGATTTCTGGTCAGAAATACGGAAACACGTTTGATTGAGGGTTTAATGAAAGTCTGAGATCAAAGCATTTTTTTAAAAGTATAAAAAGGTATGGTGAAGATTTAATTTTTTCATTTCTTTGTTTTTGGAATTATCAATTCTCCACAAAGACTCTGTGACTAAATTATGTTAATGACAATTCACTGCTCTTGCTGGGCCCTCAGTGAATACTGACTGCACTGAGGTGGACCTCATTAAAAGTGCTGTCAACCTCTTTTCCCCTAATCTTAATAGTAATTCAGAGTTCAGGAAAATGCAGTTAAGTGACACTAAGCCATATTCTAGCAGCTTGCAATTTCATTATCAAAAATTCATGAACATCTCAGTGAAATAATTTTGAAAATAAGATAACAGCCACCACCAGCAAATCTGGAAACTGTCAATATTAAATTGAAAAACAAAAACAAAAACAAAGCGAAGAGAAAATGGTTGTAAACCTTACTACTATCATTTCGTCTTCTATGATTTTCTCTCTCTACTTAGTGATTTGGATAAGAATCTTTAAAAAGTAACATGTACTAAAAAATAAAATGTCCCTTACTGATTAGTTTTTGGTCATTCCCAATAAATTTTGGGGGTCCTTCAACATTTTTGAGATGTATTAGAAAAACATGGTCAATTATGGTATATTTCAAAAAATTTAAAAGTCAGCTGTGGCAACTTTATAACAGTCATCTTTCTGTTAGGATAGTAAAGTATAAGAAACCACCCTGCTCCATTTAATACATAGTAAAGCCATAGTAATTTAGTTACAGTGGTTCCCCTTATCTATGGTTTTGGTTTCTTTGGTTTTAGTTACCTGTGGCACAGTACAATAAGATATTTTGAGGCAGAGATGGAGGATATTCATACTCATGTAACTTTTATTACAACATATTGTTATCATTGTTTTATTTTATTTGTTATTAATCTTTTACTGTGCCTTGTTTATAAATTAAATTTTAACATAGGTATGTATGTATAGGAAAAAACAGTATATGTAGGATTTAGTATTATCCATTATTTTAGGCATCCAATTGGGGATCTTGGAACACACCCACTGTGGATAAGGGATTGACCATACATTTTGTACCTTGTTAGAGCTTTGCACTAATTAGACAAAAGGTCGTATATGTGACTCTATTCTATATATTATGATTGGTCAGTTAGCCTTAAAACAATTGCTAGATATGTGCCTTCCTTTTTGCTAAAATGTAATTTAATTTAATTTTAAGTTTGGGGATACATGTGCAGGATGTGTAGGTTTGTTACATAAGTAAACATGCGTCATGGTGGTTTGCTACACCTATTAACCCATCACATAGGAATTAAGTACTGCATGCATTAGCTATTTATCCTGATGCTCTCCCTCCCCACGACCCAGTGACAGGCCCCAGTGTGTGTTGTTCCCCTCCCTGTGTCTATGTGTTTTCATTGTTCAGCTCCTGCTTATAAGTGAGAACATGAGGTGTTTGGTTTTCTGTTCCTGTTTTAGTTCACTGAGGATAATGGCTTCCACCTCTATTCATGTCCCTGTAAAGGACAAGATACGTGCTTTTCATAGTATTGGGAGTTGGCAGAGGTGGAAGCCTCAATTAACTCTTTTATGACCACTGGATTCCAAGAAATCAACATAGATATGTGACAAAACTACAAATTACATTTGAATTAGTTTACAATGGCTCTATAGAAAATTATCACAAACAGAGGCTTAAAACAAACATTTATTTCCTAGTCAGAAGTCTGGGTACAGCTCAGTTGGGTCCCCTGCTCAGGATCTCACAGGCTACACTCGAAATGTGAGCCAGGCTGGGATTTTCTCCTGGATACTCCACTAGGGAAAAACCTTATTCCAAACTCATTGAGTGGTTGGCAAAATCCATCTTGTGTGTTTCCTGTGATTGCTGTAACAAGTTACCATAAACTGGGTATCTTAAAACAACAGAAATGTATTTTCTTACAATTCTGGAGGCTAGAAGTCTGAAACCAAGGTGTCCAAAGGCCCAATTCCTTTTACAGCCATTCATCAGATTAACTCACACTCATTCAGGATTAAGTGAAAATCAGCTGAAATGGAGTAATAATGGAGTATTAACCTGAAAAATCCCTTCACTTGTGTCACCTTTTATGGGTTAGGTGCAAGTCACCATTTCTACCCATGCTTAAAGGGAGGAAATTACATAAAGCATAAATGCATGGGTGGAGAAGATAGTGATGACCCTAGAGGCTGTCTCTCACAGCATCCCCAAGAAGTCTACATGTTTTTTATAGTAAATTTTCTTACAAAGAGCCAAATAACTAAACTTTTACTTTTTATATTTCACTTGCCCATCTTATCATCTTTACGTATCATAGAATCTCAGCTGAATATTTGAAAGGTGAAATCTACTTCTCTAGCCTCATAAAAGACCTAATATAGTTCTACTTCTCCCATAATGTCAAGTTCAGTTATTCAGCCCTACATGCTAGAGACGCTTTTAGGAATTTCATCTTATGTTTGAGTTGACTCCATGACTGGAAGCTCACTGTTGCATGAGGTGCTCCATCATCACTGTAGACAACAAGAGTTGTGTTTACAAGGGTTGCAGATGTAACTAGTTAAAATGAGGTCACACTGGATTAGGATGGGTCCTAAATCCAGTGATTCATGTCCTTATAAGAAGGCCATGTGAAGACACAGAGAGGGGAATGCCATGTGACAACAGAGGCAGAGATCCCAGAGATGCAACTGCAAGCCAATGAATGCCAAAGATTTCTGGCAACTTCAAAAACTAGGAATAGTCAAGGAAGCATTCTTCTCCAGAGCCTTCAGAGGGAGCATGGCTTGCTCACACCTCAGTTTTGAACTTCCAACCTCCAGAACAGTAAGAGAATAAATTTCTGTTGCTTTAAGCCATTCAGCTTGCGATAATTTGTTATGGCAGCCCTAGGAGACTAATATACAAGCATACAAACACCTTATTTATCTTTTACTCTGAAGCATCACAGCACAAGTTTATTCTCTTTTACTTATGACAGCCTATCCAATACCAATATTAATGTTTTAGTCTGGCCTTCCCAAGCTAAAATAAACAGTTCCTTCAAACATTTATTGATGTAGCACCATTACATCCTGGTTTCTGTACCTCAAAGATTTGTAGTTTGTCAACCCCTTATTAAAATATCACATCCAAGACTGAATATACTACAGATGTGGGACTTCCAAGGCAAAGTAAAATATGTCTGATTTTAATCACTGAACAGAAAAAGTATATATTTCTATCTAACATTATGCTTTTAAACAGCATCTTTACAGCATTAAAACATATTACAATTATAACCTACTAAAATTTCTAAATCTTTGTCCTATAAACTTTATCAGTGTCTGACCATATCTAGCATACGCTTGTGCCAGGGATTTATTGGACCAATAAACAGATTAACATATGTTCCTGTGAAATTGATCTCAGTTTGAGGCTATACTTTTAGCTACAGTAATCTTTTCTAATTTGGATTTTGAATACCAGTGCATAAGATCTTACATGTAATTTTGTGTTGCTTGAGAATATGATAAGCCTGCTACCTATATTTTCATTTATGCTGCTGATAGAAATACCAAACAGGAAAGATAAAGTTGATAAAAACAAAATCATGGCAGAGTTCAGTGGCATATAAATATAGCATTTCCTTTAAGTAAATATCAACAAATTATCAATATTCTTTAGGAAACTATTTTACCAGAGAGGAATCCATAAAATAACATTAATAACAGTCAATATTTTATCATATAATTCACTAGAAGATCATAAACCACCTAGAATAGCTTGTGTTCAACAGAACTTTAGCAATGCTTATATTAATCTGCCAATAAAATAATAATTTAAAAATAAAATCAAGTTATTTTGTCATGATCAATAAGTGGCAGGATTTTAATGTTTTTAATGTTTACAAACCATCTATTTGATATGGTATTACAGATTTTTCTCCTAACAGATTGCTTACAAATTTGTGATTTCTAAAATGAAATGTTCGTCTCTTCTTCAACATTTACTGACAAAATTTTGATTTATCAGCAATTTTAACTGTGCTAACAATAATTAGTAGATTTAGTAAATATATTCTCACCTGTCCTGGTATTCCAATTTTCTATTTGTGGTGTTTCTGCTAAACTTTTTGGTATAATGACCACTCTCTTTGAAGGAAAAGGCTAAAGCACAAAAGACATTGATTAGATTTTCCTGATGTATTAACTTTACTCTGTTTTCCTGGAGCAAAAATCTCATTTCATCCTTGTTTGTTTTTCTGTAAATAGAGCAGACAGTAGCCTTCTTTCAATGGCTTCAAAAAGACTATATCCTTAAGGATCACTTTTAACACTCGCCTTTGTGGCACTTACATTCACAGTATTTACGTAAATAATCTTCCTGTGTTAAGACTTTCTGTTTTCAGGTTGGGTACAGTGGTTTATGCCTGCAATTCCAGCCCTTTGGGAGGCCCAGGCGGGAGAATCACTTGAAGTGCTATTTCACTCTAGCCTGGGAAACACAGTGAGATCATGTCTCGAAAAAAGGAAGACTTCTATTTTCAGAAGTCTCCTGAGAAATGCAAATTTTATATTTTTTTAACCTGTGTCCCATAAGAAAATTTCCTAAAGTTGTGCAGTGTAGGTTATTAGTGTTTTAAAAGATATTAAATTTATTTTAGGAGCAAATTAAGGCTTCTGCATATAAATATATTTGGGGAATGTCCACTGTAGCTTTTCCCTTGGTGTCTCACTATATAGTAGCTAATATGTTAAAATTAACAAGGATAACTCTTGTAGCAAAGGAACCCCGTTAACTTCATGTGAGACAGTGTTTCATAAAATTCCTTGGGCACAAAATATTTTTTCCTCAGAATGCCTCCTAACATCTATTCAAGGGAATATATTTGAGAAAGCATTGAATTAAATTATTAACACTCAGGACTGTGGTATGATCTACTTGATCATATGAGTCAGAATGACGCAGAGATGCTCCGTCTAGATCCACCCTCAAAAAAGAATTTCTGCCCAGCTGTGGAAAATGCAGTCAGCATATTGCTTCCAGCTGACAGTTCTGAGAGCAGCTGTCCTAGAGCTCACAACACGGAGGGGAGCCATCATGTGGCAACTGAGCAACAGGGGGTATAAGGATCTAGTCATTTAGGTCCAATGTAGTACAGCTCTGATGAACAGGATTTGCTTCAGAGTTTCCTGCTGGATTGGCCAAGGGTTTTTCAGTCCTACTTCCTGCCCCTTCTTTTCTTAAGGGCTAATCCCACATCTTGCACATCAGACTACATCCCAGCATCTGTTTATTGAGAACCGTGATAGATGGAAAGCAGAAGTTTTTAAAAATGCATTAAAGCAATTTTCTTTGGAAAAATATATCTTTGTGAGAGGTGGGAGGAGAAGACAAGCTCAGGGTAGAGGCAGTGTTCGAGTGGCAGCATGGGGAGCTGCACCCCACGTGGATTTGACACGTGGACAGGGAGACCATAACTAGGATTTTTCAAGGCAGAGACAGTAAGGAGAAGGAAAGAAAATAAATGATACCAAGGACAAATATAGTTGCTACATTATTTTGGTTGGCCTAATGATAGGTCTAAACATGCCATGTTTCTCTGGTCTCAGGGCCAAGGACAAAGCTAGCCTTAATTTTAAACAAGACTATAAATTAGGGTCTGGGCCACATTGTCAGTCCATTTCATTATCTTGCCTAATTTCAAACCTCTGCTGAAATTGGCGTCATGGCTAGATGCAGGAAGTGGTGATGCTGATTCAGCAGAAATATTTTTGAACTGAGATTTATATCCAGACAAATGAACCAGTCAATGCGAGAGAATATAAAATGGGGTTAAACCAGCTTTTGGGATAAATTGAATGGATTCATTGGGCCACTTAAGCAAGAATGCAACTCCAAAATCTTGCCAAACTGAGCAAGTATTCTGTGAAATTATTTTCAAAATAAACATATACAAAATTATATCTAAAACAGATATAAAATGCTACTTTGGTTAGTACATGTTAAATGAATCACTTAATTTAGTTCTCAGTACATGATGCCCTTGTTTTTTATAGTTGCATCCTATTGGCCAATAGAATCTCTCCTTGACCCCTTCACAGAAAGCTCTCTCAAAGAGGCCTGGGTTATTCTGAGATATTCGAGAAGACTACATTTTCAATAAAGCTCTTATTTTAAGAAGAGGGCATGTTTTATTTCCTTTTTGGTGTGGACACATAGACAATGTAATTTGTAAATTCAGAAAATAAATAAATATGACTTACTTTAAAACACTTCTTCCACTTCAAATGTATGTTCTCTGCCATATTCTATTCTCCAAGGATTTCTGTGTTTTTTGAGTATGAGAAATGATTTATGAAGATTTGTGAAAATGTAAGATATCATAATGCATTGTAATTATTTGCTGTTGTAGTTGAACCTAGGTTCATCTCCAGGAAAGACCCTTTCTTTCTTTCGATAGTGGAGTTTGAATGCTTTGATTGTTGTTCTAGGAAATATTTTGAGGCCAATACTTCTTGGGGAGATGGTAAAACCCCAGGAACCTACATGGGCTTCTCAGAGAATTACTTGGAAGAAGAAAAATGTTATTCTATTTACGATGATGGATGAGGTATTCTGTTAGCATGACATCAACATAGAATGAAGAAGAAATTAATATGTTACTACTGTCTTCAAGATTCTCTTCTGGGTGTGTTACATATGTTGATTCAGTACACTTGTCAATTGTAATTAGTTAAATAGTTGTTAAACTAATTTTTTAAGGTAAGAAATTTAAGTTCCATAATATTCCCAAGACCTCTATTTTCTAACTTGTAGAGATTTAACTTGAACTTTAAGTTGTGAAGTCTATGTTTTTTTCTACTTCATTAAAATGCCTCCCTCAATAATGTGCCTTCCATCGATGTTTAGTTTGTGTAGCATTTTACATTTTAGAACCAGTTTTTATATTTACATTCACATAGAATTATTTTCAGATTAAACAAAGAGAAAAAACATGGCAGAATTTTAGAGTTGTTGAAATAAGACTCTGAAAAGAAGGCACATTTTATATTAGTACTTTCAAAATAGCGTTTTGTTATTCATTGGTAGTCCATGAACAACATAAGGGTTTGAACAAGCATACTTATAAGTTCATTTTTTGATTCACAGATATTTCATGAATACTTGGGCTTATTTCACTGATAGTTTGGCTACGTTGAAACTGGAGTATAAACTGGCTTGGTATACCCTGTCATCCTTAGTGCCAGCTAGGCTGAACCAAAATTGAACATGGTTGTTCCACTCAGTGGGTGGACCTCAACTGTTCTTACAGCTCTGGCCAGCACCCTTCTTGGATAACCTTATTACATTTGTAATGACCTTTGAACTCTTGCCAATGGCCTCGCTGTTTGGTCTGCCACTTGGATAATGAAAGACTAGCAGATTAAAGATACTTTTCTTTGGTCTGCAAACTGTGGGAACAAATAGTGGAAACTAATCAAACCATTTGAATCATTCATTTAGATGCCCACAGTAATGGCTTGTTCTCTGATGAGCCCAACTAAAGTTAAGTTGCTCAATGAGCCTGCCTCACTAAGATTGCCACCATTGCTTCCTGAATTCGTCATCATCTTGCAGTTGGCAACACATGCTCCATCATAGGCTGGAAAGACCTTCTTCAATAAAAGACTCAATGTTTTTGAGGTAGAGGAGACCACTGTATGCCAGACTTGTATCTCCTGACAGAAGCTGAGCATTCGTTCTCACTGTGAGGGAAGTCACATTGCATGGCTCATGGTCTCTGCCCACTCTTGGCGTATTGACCGCTTGAGATCTTTGACACCCTCTCAATGCTATTGATGATACCTTTCCACTGTCAACTTTCAGGTTATAATTTACTGTTCCAGTCATATAAGCCAACTCCTAAACTACACTGTAGTCTTTGAAACTAACCTATGTCATGTTTTTGGCTTTCTAAATTATTTGTATTCTGACAGTCATGTGCTATTTATTGCAAAAGATATTCAACAATAAGTTGATAGTCAAAGTATTTGATTGACCTTTCATGCCTCCTACCATCCATAGGCACTGGGCTTCATCTAGTGTTGAAAAACTTTATTCAAAAATAAAAGATGATAAAAGATAAAATTTAAATCTATTTTCCTTACCTCTTTCTGGTCCACATACTTTAGTAAGGCACTTTTAATTTTTCATTGAATACAACTGTCCTCAGAAGCAAGTGAAGTGTTTCATAGGCCTATTTAAAATTTTGGAGATTCTAGATCAAATTTCTGGAGGTAATATTTTTTCCCCTAATGGCAGCTCTAGGCCAGTCTGATTACTAGACTGAGTACAGCCAAAACAAACCTAGGGTATTCATAGTAATTCTGGTTCAACCACCTGGATTCTCTTTTTAAACTGACATGGTTCTAGATCATGATAATGATCCGTTGGTTGAATATACTGCACACCAAGTCTCCCAATAGTGATTTGTGCAGGCCAAAGTGGTGGGCATAATGTGTCTCTGTAAGTTTTATATAAACTTTGTCCTTTTTCTACATGACATTTCTGAACAAAATTCTGAGTTCAAGTAAGAGAATTTTGAAGGAAACGTTAAGTTATAGATGTTGGAATGAGTCATAACAATTTTGGGGGGAGACAGAAGGAGAAAAACATCATGATGGTACTTGAGGAGGAAGAACCTTAGACCCCAGAAGGTATGATGATGGGAGGGACATTAATAATCCTTGTCTCTCAGAAACTGGACTTTCTCATTAAGGAAAACACTCTGATGTGGCTCCCCTAAACTGCTGAATCAAGTACCATAATGTAGATGACTGCTTTCATCTTCTGTCAGACAGCTCTGATAGTAATTTGATTATCCTTCTCCCTAATCTTGCCTAAAGGGCTATCAGAAACTGAAGAGTATGGCCTCTTCTGTCTTCCATGTAATAACTACTGTCAGTATCTTCAGATATCTTTCCAAACCCCATTCCCATAATGGTTGCTAATTCATTCCTTGGGTGAGCAAATGTTTCCTAGATGGTGGCATGGACAACAACGAAAAAGGGAGACTGGTTCTACCTAGGAAGTTCCATCCAAAACAAGATTTAGTCAGAATTACTTGAACATAAATGGAACGCTAAGATCTACCAGCTGACTGAGAGACCATAATAAAGGTACTGTCAACCTGAGTCCCCTATTGACATATGTCACACTTGGGGTTCTAATAATTGCAAAAGTACCTTTATTTCTAAGGACATCACGTACAGCCCTAATACTGCACTTCTTATGCAGAAGTCAGACATTGACTTGACTTCCTTCCCAAATCATGGTGATGTATACATTAGGGAGGTTACAAAAGACTTTAATATGTTAAAGAAATATCAGTAGATTATGGAACCTTCAGATGACGACAGAGGTCTCTCCAAAATGAAGCTACACTCAATTTCCCACAGGAGCTTTCAGACAGATAACTAACTTGATATCTATTAGAGAAGTCATGCCAATAATGGCAGTCATCCAATTAGAAATGAGGGTATAAAATTTGTCTCTGACTTTAGTTGAGGTGATACCACCTTGGCCATGAAAGACATTCAAGTCAGTGTCAACTTACTGTCCTAGAATGGTTTATGGATGATAAAATTTCCCTAAGCATTCTTGCATGCCCAGGCAGTCAGTGTAATTACTAATACAAACTGCTGTCCTTGGATTAATGCCTCAGGAAAAGTGAAAAAGTAAATATAGCAACTTTAGGAGAAAGCAATCTGGCTTCCTAAATAGGCCCTGATGGTTTATGAAATTTGTTCACCTGGTTGAGTATGGAATGCTAGGGGCATATTTGATGTCACTGCTGCAGGCTGACCTCATCCTGTTGCTTGGAGTCCTATTGATCACATCTTTAATTAAAAGTTACATGAAAAAAATGCACAAATTTGATCTTACACTGTATCAGTCATATTAATTGAGTGCCCGATGGAGTAGGAAGCTAGGATGGTATATAGAAGATGATGTAAAGATGAGAGGTGGATATTATTGGGAAATGGATATTTTACACAAATCTTTAACATTTTTGCTTCTGTTGTGAGCAGAGGCACTGACAGCTGTTATTCCTGACTCTCTTTCTAAGGATGTTTTTATAGTGAACAGCATAGGAAAATAAGATAGTGCTTCCCTCTGGAGCAAAGAGCTGATTTGCTGACAGCCTTAGAAGGTACAGATAATTCCCCTCTGGAACCAAGAATAACTTGCTTACTGCCTGCTATAAAATGTTGGGATACCCTAAGATAAGGGTTTTTCTCCTTTAACATGTGTCACCTTGCCCTCTCTAGGTGACCATGTAGAAATCGTGGCTTGAGAAACTGGCATGAGAAGATACTGATACTCTTGCTACTTCCATTGCTCCTTGAGCTAACCATTTTTGTCAATGGCTCAAGAACCTTGTGTCTTTTGTTAGCACCCATATATCACAATATATCACATATATCTAGAGAGAGAGAGATTTTTTTTTTTTTTTTCTGTGATAGAGTTTTGCTCTTGTTGCCTAAGCTGGAGTGAAATGGCATGATCTTGGCTCACCACAACCTCTGCCGCCCGAGTTCAAGAGATTCTCTTGCCTCAGCCTCCTGAGTAGCAGGGATTACAGTGCCAGCATGCCCACTTAGTTTTGTATTTTTAGTAGAGAAGGAGTTTCTCCATGTTTTCAGGCTGGTCTTGAACTCCTGACTTCAGGTAATCCGCCCGCCTCAGCCTCTCAAAGTGGTGGCATTACAGGCATGAGCCACTGTGCCCAGCCAGGAGACAGAATTTATTAGGGGAATTGGCTCATACAATTATGGAGGCTGAGGAGCTCCATGACAGGCCATCTATGAACTGGAGAATTTGGGAGACTGGTGACTGGAAAAACAGGATGTCTCTGCTCCGGCAGGAGATGAGAGAGAGAGAGAGAACAGAGAGAGCGAGCGAGAGAGAGCGTACTAATTCACTTTTCCTTTGCCTTTTTGTTCTATTTGGGTCCCCATCTGATTGGATGGAGCCCACCTACATTGAGTGTGTACCTTCCTCTCTCAGTTCAGGGACTCATACACCAGCCTCCTCTGGAAACCAGAGAAATACTCCACCAGCTTGATATTATTACTGCTAAGTAAGAATGGTTAGAGATACTATCAGCAGGGCAATATGCTGAGAAACAGAAGAATGGGTGTGCGTGCCTAAGTCAACTAACAAAAGTTGTCACCAGATTAAGTAATAAGGCTGGTTGCCACCATTTTGATGCATGAATTTCCAGGAAGTAAACTTTTAATTAGGTCACTGTTAAGACAAACTGAGCATTCAAAGGTTATTATCTGTAAATAAAAATAAGAACCCTAAAATGAAGAAGCAATGTTCCATTGAAGACTGTCATAAAAGATTATGGGACACAATGAAGATTAACAACTAGTCTAGAACAATCTAGGGCATGAGAAGTCCCAACTCAAATTTCTACAGGAATAATTCCATTAATCATACTAATCGGTGGTTATCTTCAATACAGAGAGAAAGGGAACTGAAAATTAGAAACATTGAAAAATATATTTGAGTTGTATATAGTGTTGCTTAAATAATTTTATTTTTTTTTTAACCAAAGAAGTTAGATTTAGTCATTTTCAGCAAATTGGCTTGCTATCTTTCTAAAGATGAGAATTAAAGAGCCCCTCCATTTATTGCCATGCATAGGCATCTTACGACCAGAAGAGGCACAATCAGATAAGCAAAATGGTGTCTCACACTAACTCATTGCCGGCTTCTTAATCAACTCAAATGATTACTTGATGTCAGCCAACTGAAATATGCAGGTTGTGAAAAATAATTGAATGCCATGCTGTCACCAATACTGGGTCTACTGTGCCCCAAGATTGGCTATTTATATCTACTGCAGTTTTTTTCTTGCTTAACAGTGATGATGAGAAACTTGAATTAAGGGATTTATTATTAATTATGAGATTTATGATTGGCATGCTGGTTTTCTGAAGCACTTTTTGTAATATTTTGGTAGTATCATCAGACTGCATATATTACAGGTTTGCATTTGTTTTGGGGCCATATGCTTAAATTACATTTGCATTTTTTAGCATATTTCCCTGTATCTCCTTAATGATCATTTTGAAGTCACTTTTCACAGTATTTTTTCTCACATAAAAATGCTCTGCTTATCTTTCTTCTTCAATTTGCATATATTTAAAAATGCCAATGGAGGAAAAAATGACTTGTAGTATTGTGGAAAGATCACTGAATTAACTGTTAAGAAAAAGAAAAAAAAAAGTGAGAAGAGTTTCTGCCACTTACCAGGTGAGCAATTTTAAAATTGTACTTGACCACTTTGAAGTAATATCAGCCTCTTTTAATTGCCTCACAGGGTCATCGTAGAGATCAAATTATGTAACATATGTAAAAGCATTCTGTATCTAATGTGCTGTATAAATATATGAGAGTATTATGACATATAAGAAATAAGAGAATTTCTTTTTGGCCTCAGAGCTGATTTGGGGGAAATTTTCAAAAGATCCCCTCGCATTCTCTTTAGTTGGGAAATCTTTGCTGAATTAGAGTTTATAAAGATGATTTTCACCTAAATTTTTCTATATTATTATATTGGTTTTGACACTGTTAACCACTAATCTTTTCCGTCAATAAGGGGTTATCAGATTTTCAGAAAAGAATTACTGAAGTGAAAAATAATATTTACCCAATTTCAAATTAAAAATATAAAAATAAAAAATACCCAATTGCTCTATTATCTTCAAGGACAATGTCATCTATTCTAATGTTCACAAGTTTAGAATTCTTTTAATATATGAATATTTGCCATCATGTTCAAAGAAGTATTTTAATGCATTTGCAACTGAAAGTGGAACAAATTATTCATTGTAGATACAAAAAATCATTTAAGCTTCTGTTTTACCAATTTAAAATGAAATACGAGTATAGAATCCCTAGACAAAATTTCTGCTGACTCTAAATGAAGCTTCAGTGAACAAAGCTTTGTGTTTTCGCAAATGTGTAGTATAAATGATTGCAAGTTAAACATATTGATTTAAATTACCTCAATTGGTTTTCTTCAGGCTACTCAGTATTGATCACTTGTTTTTCCTGGATAATCAGAAAACTGATGAGATTGCAATAATTGCATAATCTAGAGAAAATGTCTTTGTAGGATAAAAGAAATGGAAATCTTTATCTGTTATATGAATCAACCATGACGGTTATAAAGAAGTAAATCCAAGGAGAAAATGTATTTTAAAACAATAATTTGTTTAAAAAAATTATGACTCCTTCTTTATTTTTTGTAACATAAAAACTTGAAACATTCTTATTCTATAAATAAGATGAATCAATTTCACCCAGCTCTGCTCTAATATGATCATCATTATCAAAATCATACCATAATTAACATCTATAGCCCACAACAGAAACAGCTGCAAGTACCTTGCATGACTGGAAGGTCTTTAATTGCCTCAAAAGTTATTTTTTTTTGTTATTTTATTACAATAACTTTGGCAGATAGATATTATCCTTATTTAATAGAAATAAACCAGGTGACATGACTCATTAAAGGTTTCTCAACTAAGACTATATATTTCCAACCTGGAAGTCAGAGATTCAAATTTAGGTTGGCCTTGCTTCATACTCTACAATTCTTTATATTATAGCATGCAGCTTCTTGTGCATGAAGCCATTTTTACTTCCCATCCACTGTCAGATATTTGCTACAAATTAAATTCTCACTATACACTGCATGAATGAAAGCAATCTTAAAAGCATATAATTTATAATCTTAGTCATAATCATAAGCATTGGAGTGAAATGGATTCTCTTTGTTATGCTCTGGCTATTGAGAGCATATCTTAGCTACCAAAAAGAGATAGGTAAGTATCCAAAGTGGAAAAAACAGAGTATTGTATGGAGTTTCCACGTCCTTGCTTTTTCTTTTTCTCATATCTGTTATTTATTGTGACTACCACTGATCAATGGTTCACTTTCTCTTGATAGAAAGGTCATTACAACCAAATTTATCCATTAATTAATTCATTTATTCATTAGCCACATACAATTCTTGATTTTAGAGAATTAATTAATGAGAATTAATTATGGATGATTATCTCTGTGGGAGAAAATAGACCCAGTGCTTTGAGATCGTGTAAGAACATGTAATGGGGTAATAAAACTTATATTTTCAAATTTAGGTATTTGAATACCTAGTTCAAATAAATTTGAACTGAAGTTTGAACTAGATCTAAAAGAAGAAGGTGCTCTTTCAAAAGAGTTAGTGGTAAGAGAAAAACTTCCCAGGAAGAGGACACATCATGTACAATGTCCCCCTGGCAGGGAGTTACTGATGTTCAGAAAGTAAAGACCTGTGTGATAGACGCCAGAGAATGCATGAGAGAGTATGGTGTGAGATGTGAAATACACTAGGTTTCAGCTAAAAACAATGATAAACTATTCTAATACTTTGAAGGTGAGAAGAGTGAAGAGATCAGAAGTTGTTCACATTTGTGTTTCAAAATGATTACTCCAATTTGGAAGGTGAAGGGGAGCAGAGGTAGACATTGAGAAATTAGTCAGAGACGCTTGTGTTGAAGCTGGAACATTTTGGGGAGAGAAGAAGTCTGCCTTTCTAATTATGTTCTGCTTAGATATTTCAAAGATATTTGTAACCTCAGGGTATAGACATAGAGTACAAGTCTGGATTTAATTCATTTAGTTTTACTGAGAAAGTAATTCCCTAGGAATCAACAGTTACAGAATATTAGGTACACTGATATATTTTAAAGAAGTTCTGCATTTATTTACTTTATCTTACTTTAAGTGATGTATTTGATGTGGAAAATATTTCAACCCTATAATTGACAGGTGATCTGGTCAAAGAAGTGGAATTTTAGTAACAGGACTATGCATAATGTAGGTCACAGTATTAACGAGAAAAAGAACTCATTCGACATGTGGGACACCATATTTAGATTCTGAAGACTAGACACTGAGGAGAAGAAGTCTGGTTGGATAAAGAACTTGACATAAAGTGGGCGACCTATAAATGAACAGGATGAGCTTTAGGTTGTTTTATCACAAATACACTAAGATCAGTAGAAAAAAAATGTATTCAGGGTACTATTATTTTCTGCCTGAATGATGATAAATAACACATTTATTGGGATTGATTTTTCGTATCCTATAGACATAGACTCTGGCAACAAAAAAGGTAAAAAATCAGCCAATAAGAATTAGTTAAAGATGTAGAAATCACTGAAGTATACTGAATGAAAAGTAGTTTAAGTTAGATTTTAACGACAATGGAAAGCCAAAGGAATTCCTGGAAGAAAAGATGACTTGCCAATACTGTCAGGCATATAACAAAACTATTTCATTAAAGAATTAAATTAAGTAATCTGTCAAAGAATTTTCACTGGTAAGTGAGAACAACTGGTTTTCATTGATCAGTCAATTAATAGCTTCTAAAAGTTAATTAGGCATAATGAGAAATTGTTTAAGAGTCCATTTAAGGAAATTTATTATTTTATTAATCCTAGTTCTTTTTAGTCTACAGTTGATAATGTCTTGATGATAATTTTCACGTTGTTGACTTGTGGGTTAGTTGTATCAGTACTCTAAGCAATAGCATCAATATGTAAAGAAGAGGTCAGGCATCTTTTTCTAAGGATTCTAGAAGACCGAGTTCATGTATATTTTATCACATACTCATTTCTATGGCTTTCACTACTTATCTACTTTTGTGTGTGTTTGAAAGGTGGATATTTGGAATCAAACAGACCTGGGGTCAAATATGTCATTACTAACTGTATGATTTGGGGGAAAACAAGGCACTTCTATAAACTATAGTGCTGGGAACAGTATAGGCAAGTCTCGTCAGACCAGATGGAATGAGATGGCTAAACAACTGAGAGGTGGCCTTGGTGCATAGACAACAAGGGAATTGGAAAGAGAATTAATGTTGGAGAATGTAGTAAGGGTCAAATTAGGCAGAATGTTGTAGCATTTTTGACAATCTCAAAATGATGCAGTACCTGAAGCAGAGGAATGGCAAAATCAGGTTTGTGTTAGCACATATTTATTTCTCAATAAATGTTAGCTAGTATTTTTATCCATTTCTATGTAGCAAAAATTTCTATAAGACATGCAACATGTTTACCAGCACCAAGAAATGCACATTTTGTGATAAGCAATGGAGTATGACATGGCAAATAATGCATTAATCAGTGCAGAACCACTGCATTCACTATGCTGACCAAAGAACCTTCACGGTATGTAATCCTGCATTCCCGGACATCTCCAACATTCAAAGAATGCTGTTTCAGCAGTAACACTGAGGGTGTTATTAGCAGCTTTGTTCTGTCATGAACCACTTTCCTAGGCTCTTCTTTGCTTGTACCTTGAGTTTATTTTCTTTTGTAGAAAATAAGAATCTACTCAAGTGGTAATGAGATTTATATATAAAAGAGGCTTTTGAGGTGACTGATGAATGGGAATGGGAAGGGTAAAAATACAACAGGTTTATATTTTTGCATAAATTTAGGGTTAGTATAAATTAGTGAAATATTTCCTATAGAAAAGCAGACCTCAGAATTTAAAGGTGCAGTCATAAAACTGTATTAACTTTCTCTTTTTGAAAACAGAAATGTGGCAGAAATAGTGTTTGAGCCTATATAAAGGTAGACATTACAGAATGTGATAGTATAGGAAGACATGACATTTCAGGAAATAAATTCAAAAGATAATAGAACATTCTTAAATTTCTAAGGTCAAATAAGAGAAAAGTATAGGTCAAATAAAAAAACACTATATTTATATGACTAATTGGAATTTTGAAAAGATTATAAGTGCCTAGTATTTTCTTATTTATTTTTCATAGTAATGTTCAGAATAATTATTAATTAAGAAAGATGTTACAGGTTTTATAAAAAATTGCTACTGGCCAAATGAAACAATTTAAGAAGTCACTCAGAAGTTTCTTCTATCAATGATAATTCTTTAATATAATCTATTTGGTTCCATATTTTATAAATAGCCTTTTCGCTAAGGCAAATACAAAATGGAACCACAAAACACAAAGAGGAAAATAAACTGTCTAAACTCCTTGAGTAGAGAATTGCCTGTGGAGCCTAGGCCAAAATGTATTCTAAGGACCTGTGTGGTCTTATCAGTTTTTAAGTCTGTGGAGAACCATATTCAGCTCCAAGTGGCTCTCAAATCTCAAGTGAATTATCCCTGAAAACAGCAGCTAAAAATTATTGTGATCAACTTGTACTTTTGTTCTTGACCTTGCAAATAGAATAAAAATTACCAGCACTGGCCTCAAGTGAGTTCTTGCCTGCTTGCAGATACAGTTTAAACTCAATCCATGCGTCACACTTCATTGTTCTTGCAGGAAAAGAACTGGAAAACATTTATCATCATTGTCTTTTACCTGCATTATTGTGGTACTCTAAACTTACCTGCCTATATCCATCCTTGACCTATTTCAATTTATTTTCAATACCAACAGCAAGAAGTCAATGGCTTCAAGGTCTACATAATTTATTTTTCTCCCATTGCCTCTCTGACCTTACCCATTCTCTCATGGTCTCCTATCCTTCCTTAGTCATGCAAGGTGAAGCCTTCTCTCACTGTTGCACTTATTTTCCCTTGTAGCTGGAATGTTCTTCTACTAGAGGGATTAAACATGGCTCTGTTTTTCAACTCTTTTATGTCTCTACACAAGTATAATCTTACTGAAGTCTTCTCCCTGGTTACCTTACCTACAAATTCAATCATTCATTCCCAGCGTATTCTGTATCTGACAACCCAGCTTTATTTTTCTCCATTGCATGTAGCAAAGGAGAAAATTTACTATGTCTTTAACTTACTGAACTTGTTTGCACATTTCCCCCATGAGAATAAAAGCTACATGAGGCTTGGATACTTTCCTAGTGTCTAGAAAGTGTTTGGTACATATTGATACTGGAATTTTTTCTGAAAGTATTTGGCTGACAATGAGATAGGGAAATCGTCACATATTGGAGATTTCTTTCAACTTCTTCCAGTCAAAAACGGGGCCTTTTAACTTTATTTCTGTCTAGGAGGTCTGTATGTCGGGAGAACAGAACTGAGTAGGATTCAGATCAGGCTCTGCCTTCCCTTGTCTGTATCTCACCTCTCTACTCGCTGGTTAATAAAACTGAAGCATTGAGGCCTTGGGATTTTATGTTAATCGTGTTTATTTGTTGTAGTCGTCTTGATATTTAAAGTACATTGTTTGGCTAGTTGATTTTTTTTAAACTCTGCTTCCCAGTCCCTTTGTTAGGTTACTTTATAGTTTCTTTCTTAATGTTTTCAGAAGAGCTTATAGTCTTTTCCTTATAGTAGCTGAAAGGCTAATTTATATATACATGGTACCTGAATAGGAGGAGAACATTGCTATTAAAGATGAAGTTTCTGCAGGAAATGGTTAAACTAACTGCAAAATGAAGTTTTAATGTTTAAAACATAACAGAATCATATAATACACACAAGTATAATTAATTGTATTTTTCCGAGAACGTATTTCATTTCATCGAAGACCAATAGAAATATCTTTAGGACCTTGTGTTTATACACACAAATACTTTTGTATTATTAAGGTAGATAGATACCCATTTTAAAAACTACTATATTCACCAAATGCTGGTGGATCCGTGATGAAAAAATTATTCTGTTAGTATACATTGAAATAGATACAAAAACAACTAAAAGTGGATTTATATTCTTGTATTAATTTGCTAGGGTTACTGTAACAAAACACCACAAACTGTATGGTTTAAACACCAGAATATATTGTCTCACATTCTAGAGGCCAGAAGTTTAAAATCAAGGTGTTGGCAGAGTTAGTCCCTTTTGAGGGCTATGAGAGAAAAGATACTCTAAGCCTCTTGCCTGGTTTCTGGTAGTTTGCTGGCAATCTTTAATGTTCCACGCAGAGGCATCATTCCAATCTCTATCTTCATTTCACATGGTATCTACCTGTGTGTGTCTATCTCCAAATTATATTGTATTAGGGCCCATCCTAAGGACCTCATTTTGACTTGATGACCTCTTTGCTGACTTTGCCTCCAAATAAGTTCAAAAAGTTCAAATAAGTTCAAAATCTGATGTAATGAAAGTTAGGATTTCAATGTACTTTTTTTTTTTTTTTGAAGGAAGACACAATTTAACCCATAACTATCTTGTAATGGAGTTATGAATAAAATTCTTGGGAATCTTTGCCTAGGGATAATAAGAAAACTTTCTAGTAGACATGCCAGTTGGATTGGACTAGAGAGAATAAATGCAGATTGACTGTGTGAAAACAATTGCTCCAGGCAGAAGTATTGATAAATATGATAAATACATGATATGACTATACTGTTGGGATATAGATGAAGTGAGGGGGTTGAGATTTTTGAGATAACTAGGAGGTAGATTGTGAGGGAAATTGAAAATCATACTAAGGACTTAGAAATTTATCTTTTGGATAATAAGACACTCCAAAGACTTGTAAACAGTTGATTGCATTTTTTTCTTTAAACTGCTTGCTACTGTGGCTACAGTATGGATGACGGATAACATAAGAGACTGGGAACATGTAGGCCAAGGGGGAACTCCTCAAGAGCTGCAAGTGACACACAAAGAAATTTTAAGCAAGGCAGTGGAAATGAGGTATCATTCAGTAATATTTACTGGTAGATCAGATATAACTTTCTATCTGATTAATGTGGGACATAAATGCAGAGTTTCATTGCATGTAGGAGAAACCTGCAATGAAAGGAGATAATACTTTCTAGGGCAACATATTCTCTTTTCGTTTTTCTCACTGTTACTTTCTTCTCAGTCTTCTTTACTAGTTTCTTCTTACCTGTCTTAAGTTTAATGCATACTTGAGTCCTTCAGCTTAGTCCTTCTTCCTCTTTTCTTGTCTACCTACACTCACAATCTTGATAACTTCATTTAGTCTTCTGACTTTAAATAAAACTCCTATGTTATAATACCCAAATTCAGATTAGATGTGTTTCCCAAACTTTTAACTTAATATTTGAGTACTTAATTTCTTCACTTGGATGTCTCTTTTAAACAATATATCAAAAACTGAGAGAATTCCTGGTTTCTACATCCAAACCCAAACCTACTATACGTTTATCCTTTTCATTCATTTGGAAACTCTATCCTCACACAAAGAACTTTGGAATCAGCTTTGTCTTCTCCATTGCTCTAACACACAATATCCATTTCATTAGGAGATCATCACCTCTTTACTTTCAAAATATATCCAGAATCTATCAGTGTTCTGTAACATTTTCATTTTTGTTCTAAACATACATATTGTAAACCATAGAATGACTACTAAGATAATTAAAGAAGTATAGTTAATAAAGCAATAGTGGCATTAAATGAAGCACTTATAATAAAAACAAAAAAAAAGTGATTCAAATTTCCTTCTAAAAGAAGGAAAGAAAAATAGAAAAAAATACAGAAATAATATATGGAAAAAATAAATTACAAGTATATTTTAACTAAATCTTGTCAAATTTTCATTAAATGTAAGTAGTCTAAAAACACCAATCTGAAGGCTAATCTTGGCAGACTAAATCTTTAAAAGTGAGATCCAGCTATATGGTGTCACAAAAAACCTACTTATATATAAATGCACAGATGGATTCACAATAAAAGATGAATAAAAAGTGTATCATGCAAACACTAAGAATAATAAAGCTGTAATGACCACATAAATATAAGATTAAAAGAAATATTACCAGCATATATAGGGATAATTTAAAGAGCTGGGTTGCATTTATTAAGAAGCTATAAATGAGGATGCAACTAACAATAGAACTTAAAATACATTAAGTAAAATGGACAGAACTAACAGGAGAAATTGATCAGTTTACAATTATAATTGGAGATTTAGATACTCATCTCTCAGTTATTGATAAATAAGTAATCAGAATATAATATACCCACTCAACAACAGCAGAATATGTCATTTTTTAAAGTGATCTAGAATTCTGGCCAATGCAAACTGGGATATGCAGTTAATAATTTAATAGAGTTAAAATCATATAGAGTATGTTCTTTTATCATAACTACAAATCAATAACAAGGTTAACTGAAAAAAATCACAAATTTTTGGAAATTAAACAGTACAATTCACAATAATCCATGGAGAGAAAAAAACAACACAAGCATTTCAAAGTATTCTGAAACTAGTGAAAAATGAAACAACCACACATGAAAAATGTGTAGTGCAACTTAAACAGCAGTTAGAAATAAATTTATAATGTATTGCTTATTTTAAAAATCAGGAAATGTCAAAAGCAAATGACTTAAATTTACACCACAAGAAGCTAGTTAATGAAGACTAAATTAAGCCCAAAATAAGTTGAAAGAAGGAAATTATAATAACAAAGACAGAAAGCAGTGCAAGAAAAACAAATAATTTAAAAAAATCTTTGAAGGCAAAACCTAGTTATTTGTAAATATCTCCATCTGACCGATTGAGTAAAAGAGAGGAGACAAATGACCAATATCAGGATGAAAGGGAGATGATGCTATAAATTCTATAGATCTTAATGACAGTAAGGAATCATTCAATGACTTTACATCAATAAGTCTAACACTAAGATAAAATAGAGCTTTTTTTGAAAGATACAATTTACCAAAATTGAATCAAGAAGTAAAATTTAAAAATCCTTATATCTGTTTTAAAAATGCAAACTTAATTAAAAGCCTATTAGTAAAGAAAATGCCAGGCCAACTGGTCTCCACTGGTGAATGCTATAAAATAGTCAATAAAAAATAATAGCAAAATTAACATAAAATCTTTCAAAAAAATAGAAAAGATTAAAATACCCCATTACTCATTGTATGAAACAAGAATAATCTTGAACTTTAAACCAGACAGAAACAGTATCCCTCATGAACATAGCTGTAAAAACAATTAAAACAATCATAAATCAAATACAGCAATATGTAAGATATCATGAACAAATGTCTTCACACCCCTGCCCCTACACTGCCACCTCAACCCCACGGAATGAAATATTGGATTAATATTTAGGAGTAAATCATTATACTTTACCATTTAGTCAAAATAAAGGAGAACAAAATCTTATGGTCTAAAATATGTCAAAAATTCGACACTTATGATAAAATCACTCAGCCAAGTAGGAATGGAAGGAAAGTTACCAATTCTTTTAACCATCAAGTAAGTAAGGCTTATACTGAAGTCCTACTTAATGCTAAAAGACCGAGATTTTTTCCCCTAAGATTGCAAACAAGACAAGAATACATACTCTATCAGAATGATGTTGGCCTCATAAAATGAGTTAGGGAGGATTCCCTCTTATTCTGTTGATTGGAATAGTTGCAAAGAGAATGGCACCAGTTCCTCCTTGTCCCTCTGGTAGAATTCAGCTGTGAATGTGTCTGGTCCTGGACTTTTTTTGGTTGGTAGGCTATTAATTATTGCCTCAATTTCAGAGCCTGTTAGTGGTCTATTCAGGGATTCAATTTCTTCCTGGTTTAGTCTTGAGAGAGTGTATGTGTCCAGGAATTTATCCATTTCTTCTAGGTTTTCTAGTTTATTTGCGTAGAGGTGTTTATAGCATTCTCTGATGGTAGTTTGTATTTCTGTGGGGTCAGCAGTAATATCCCCTTTGTCATTTTTTTTTATTGAGTCTATTTGATTCTTCTCTCTTTTCTTCTTTATTAGTCTTGCTAGTGGTCTATTAATTTTGTTGAAAAAACTAGCTCCTGGATTCATTGATTTTTTTTAAAGGTTTTTTGTGCCTGTATCTCCTTCAGTTCTGCTCTGATCCTAGTTATTTCTTGTCTTCTGCCAGCTTTTGAATGTGTTTGCTCTTGCTTCTCTAGTTCTATTAATTGTGATGTTAGAGTGTCAGTTTTAGATCTTTCCTGCTTTCTCTTGTGGGCATTTAGTGCTATAAATTTCCCTCTACACACTACTTTAAATGTGTCCCAGAGATTCTGGTGTGTTATATCTTTGTTCTCATTGGTTTCAACGAACATCTTTATTTCTGCCTTCATTTCGTTATGTACCCAGTAGTCATTCAGGAGCATGTTGTTCAGTTTCCATGTAGTTGAGTAGTTTTGAGTGAGTTTCTTAATCCTGAGTTCTAGTTTGATTGCACTGTGGTCTGAGAGACAGTTTGTTATAATTTCTGTTCTTTTACATTTGCTGAGGCAGAGACACAACAACAACAAAAAAGAGAATTTTAGACCAAAATTCCTGATGAACATAGATGCAAAAATCCTCAATAAAATACTGGCAAACTGAATCCAGCAGCATATCAAAAAGCTTTTCCACCATGATCAAGTGGGCTTCATCCCTGGGATGCAAGGCTGGTTCAATATATGCAAATCAATAAACATAATCCAGCATATAAACAGAACCAAAGACAAAAACCACATGATTATCTCAATA
>NW_012099499.1:101451-156257 GCF_000951045.1 Mandrillus leucophaeus | reverse complement strand
ACACCAGTTAGAATGGCAATCATTAAAAAGTCAGGAAACAACAGGTGCTGGAGAGGATGTGGAGAAATAGGAACACTTTTACACTGTTGGTGGAAGTGTAAACTAGTTCAACCATTGTGCAACACAGCAGGGTGATTCCTCAAGGATCTAGAACTAGAAATACCATTTGACTCAGACATCCCATTACTGGGTATATATTCAAAGGATTATAAATCATGCTGGTATAAAGACACATGCACACATATGTTTATTGTGGTACTATTCAAAATAGCAAAGACTTTGAACCAACCCAAATGTCCATCAATGATAGACTGGATTAAGAAAATGTGGCACATATACACCATGGAATACTATGTAGCCATAAAAAATGATGAGTTCATGTCCTTTGTAGGGACATGAATGCAGCTGGAAACCATCATTCTCAGCAAACTATTGCAAGCACAAAAAACCAGACACCGCATGTTCTCACTCATAGGTGGGAATTGAACCATGAGAACACTTGTACACCGGAAGCGGAACATCACACAACGGGGCCTGTTGTGAGGTGGGGGGAGGGATAGCATTAGGAGATATATGTAATGTAAATGACGAGTTAATGGGTGCAGCACACCAACATGGCACATGTGTACATATGTAACAAAACTGCACGTTGTGCACATGTACCCTAGAACATAAAGTATAATAAAAGTATAATAAAAAATATATATAATACAGTCACTGGATTTTTAAAATTCAGTCTGATAATATATCTTATAATGGAAAATTTTATTCACTTTAGTTGGGATTACACATAAAGTTAGGCTTATTTCCGTCATCATTTTTTTCCTTTCTTCTTTTGATTCCTCATGGATTGGTATATTTTCTGTTTACTATTCCCTTCTGATATTTTAGGAATTATCAGTTACATGAATAAACATGAGTTGCCACTACAAAAAAAAAAAGAATACATACTCTAAGCATTTTCATTATACAGCAGAACCTAGACACTAATATATAACAAGAAAAATAAAGAGAATCATGTGGATTAGAAAGAAAAAAGAAAAACACTATTCACAGATGACATGATTGTAAACATAAAAAATAAACAAATATACAAATAGCTATTAAATAGGTTAAGGGTGTTACTAAGTTCATTGAATACAAGGACAATAAAGATGTTTGGCATTTCCAAAACACTAAAACCAAATGACTGAATATTGAAATTAATAAACTAATAACATTTATAATATCATTCCAAACTGTGTAACACTAGAAAATTCAAAACTGAAATCTGCAAAACTTTGCAGTTAAAGACCTTCATAAATGACACTACATGTTGTCTTTGATCAGAAAATCTAATATTGTTAAACATTAATTTTCTCCAAATTGGTTTACAATTTCAATAAAATTAAATTTCAAATGATAGTAGGCTCTTTAATAAATTTAATAAGTTGATTCTAAAATTTACATGGTAATTCAAGGCTCTCCAATAAGATAAGTAATTTGAAAAATAAAGAAGCATGCTGTGTCACTTATATTACTTGATTTCAAGACTTATTAGAAAGCTGCAGTAATGAAGGGTAATATTGTAAGAATACACATATAAATCAATGGAAAATAACTAATTATACATAAATACATTATGTAGGATGAGAACATAATGACTTCATGTATAATTCATTTACGGATCCATACGTAAATATAGAAAAGGTCCAAGCATGAAAGTCTGGGACACTCAGACCTTTGGAATGTGGAGCTATGAGAAGGAACCAACAAAAGCACCTGGGAAAGGGCAACCAAGGAGCAGCCAGTTAACAAAAAAGAAAAACAGGAGTGACTTCACTCCAAACAAGGTGTAATTTCAAGTTATTTCAAGGAAGGGTTAATTTTCAACTGTGTAAATATTGGTCAAATTAAAACATTAGAAGACATGACAACTATTCAATGAATTTGGTTATGTAAATATTGTTGAGGACGTTGATAAAGGCAGTTTTGACAAAATGATAGATAATAAAACAAGATAAATTAAGGCCATGAATTAACGAAAAGAGTGCAATTGGAGACCATGCTTATAAACCCACTTCAGAAATATATCTATGATTGGAAAGGATGATTGGAGGGCAAGTATATTTCTGCAAAATAAAATGATCAGAAGGCAAAAGGCCTAAATTTTAGTTATAGTCATCCCTTGGTGATCAGAATACAGTTTTTTTTTCACTTTTATTTTTTCCTATAAATGGCAAATTATCTTTAATGAATATATATTATTTTAGGTTTAGGAAAATAAATTGTTTACAAAATAAAAAGGAATGCCACCAGTTACTTCTAAGATAACAGTAATTTGTTAGATTGGTGTTGGAAGAATTTCAAGCTACGATTGATAAAAATGGGGATGTGGAAGAGACACATCTTCTAAGAAGTTTAATAACCATAAGATTAAAATGGACTATTTACCTGAGAATGAGGCAGATTCTTCAGGGGTAAATCTAGACAATCTCAGACTTAAAGGAAACTTGTGAGTACAATGCAAAACACTTATTTTTCTGAACTGTTTGAAAGTAAATTGTCAACCTGATGCCACATCAACTCTGAATTCCTTAGTAGGTTTTTCTTACAAACAAGAACATTCTCCTTTATGGTAACAATTTAACCATCAAACCACATAATTAATATTGACACGATTGCCATTTAACTCTAATCCCATTTAACTTTTACGAAATGTCACAATAACCTTCAATACAGCAAACATATTCAGTTTGAAATCATGCATTCCTTTTACTTTTCAGAAAACTTTACTTTCATTCACTCTGAAACAGTTTCTCAGTCGTTCCTTGATTTTATTATCTTTTCTTTATTGAGGATTACAGTTAAAATATTCTGTAGTATGTCTCTCAGTTTTCCCATGGTTAGGGTCAAGTGCTACATCTTTGGTAGAATAGACGTTATGCTGTATTCTCATTCTATTAGGTGGGCACTCTTGTAATTTTTCCCATTATTTATGATGTCCACTTTGATGACTAGATTCAAGCAGTGTTGTCTACATCTATGATATGGAGGTATTTTTTCTTTATATGCATAACATTTTTGTAGGAAGATAATTTGAATCTATATAAAACTGTATTCATCATTAAACTTGCAATTAATTAATTGATTTATATCTCTACAAATTCCTCTTCTTTGATGAGTTATAATTTACTACTTCTATTGTTTATTTTGACGCTCAACTAGTTCCAGAAATGGGGTGTGAGATCCTCTTCATTCTGGCACCTGTGCCCTTTTGCCATCTCCTCATCATTCTTGATAATGTCTCCACTTGGTGGTGCGAGATATTGCAGACTTATTGTACTTTCCCTCCTGCTGACCTCAAAGTAGTCATCTCTTCAAAGCGTCTCAGTTGCTTTTAATGCAAAATTGTATTTATAAGCTAAAATTTGGTACCTAGTTATGCTCAATATATGTATTTATGTGTTGTCTGTATACATGATGAAAACTGTAAGTTCACTTCACATAGATATTTCCATTGTCAACTATCCACAACAGTTTGATGGTCCTACTTTGTGTTACTCTTCTCTTGCAGTAAGATAGTAAGATATATGGCTCTTATTATCTTTTATATAGTTACTTTTTAAAATCAAATACCCCTAACATGTTACCAGTTTCCCATTGCTACTGCCACCCTTTTGTCTATGTGAATACTCTCCTCATCACATTTGGGTTCTGATACCTCACGCTGGTTCCCCCTCCAGGGGGATGCTCTCCTAGACTTGTTCAGATTCTATCAGCTGAACTCACATCAGGAAACCTCAGGGGGGATTTTTCTTTTTCTTTCTTTCTTTTTTTTTTTGTAACTGGGAAATGTTAGGAGAATTTTTCTTGGAATTAGTCTTCTGTCTCGGAGGGAAATCCCATTCTGCTGTTTTTTTCTGTGTCAAGAGGCCTTGATTAGCTGTACACACACACTATCCTCTCCCAAAAAATTCCAATGGCATTTTGGGGGCTACAAATTAGCATTTGCAGATAAGACTGTTTCCTTTTTCCTATCTCTTGAGAACTGACTGCCCAGAGTATGCAGCTCTGGTCGGCTCAGTTTTGTCCCTCACATTTGTAAGTTTTAAAGAAGTATCTTAACAAGGAGAAGCCTAGCTTTTTCCATTTTAAGCTGTACTTTGTTCATTATTCTGACAAATTCTGGAATTTAGAATCAGAAAATAGATTATAGTCACAGACTTAAGCTTCAATTGTTAATATAAATATAAGCTTTATTAATACAGGTAATTGTTTCGTGTCCATCTGTCTAACTCTTGACCTACCTTTATTGTTTTAATTTTCTTAAAAGACTTTAATTTTTAGAATAATTTTGGATTTAAATAAAAATTGAGCAGATAGTAAAGAGAGTTCCCATGTCTTGCTCCCCCCATACACACAGTTTAACCTATTATTAAGATCTTACTTTTTTATGGTGTATATGTTACCTATACTGAGACATTATTATTAACTAAAGACCATAGTTTATTCAGATTATCTTAATTTTTGCCTAATGCCCCCTTTCTGGTCCAAGATTCCATCCAGGACACCACCTTATGTTTAGTCATCATGTCTCTTTAGCTACTCTTGACTGTGACAACTTTTCAGACTTTCCTTGTTTTGGTTTACCTTGCAAGTTTAGGAGAGCACCGTTCCTCATAGTTTAAAAAGGCATGGGCTTGGGGAAGGAAGACTGAAGAAGTAAAGTGGTATTTCACTATATCATATCAAAGTTACATACCATCAACATGATTTATGACTGTTGGTGCTGACCTTGGTCACCTAACTGAAGTAAGGTTTATACGTTTCTCAGTTGTAAAGTTACTCCGTCTTTAAGGGAGAATTTTAAATATTAATATTTTATTTTGAATGGGGCATACTTAACATATTTCTAGGATGATTGACAGGAAAAAATGATGAAGGTGAATAAGGGAGAAGATAATAAGGTTGCAAGTTCAGAGAAGAATGGAAGGGTTTCTTGGTAGTGACACAAGTGGGCAAGATTACCTTGGCTTGAGATGGAGACTATAGGAAAGATGCCAGGAAATGTGGCCTTGTGGTTATACTTGAGCATATTTCAAGTATTCATTTTTTTAACGGGATAGTTTATGTTATTTGTGTAGTTTAGTTTGGTTTGGCTGAGTGAAAGGAAGTGGTTAAGACTAGCCACAAAAGAAAACAGAAAAGTTAAACAACTAGAAATTTGTGCAAAAACCATCAAGCAACAGTTGAGGGTCTATTTGAAGTTGGGAATTATTGGTTTTTCCAGATTATATGGTTTTATTCAGATAATACAAATAGACCATTGGTTTGAACCATGGTTGGGAATCAAGATCAAGTGTAGTGGAAGGTTGTGGGGATATGAGGTTCGAGTGAAAGTAGAGCTGAACTATCTGAAAAAAATAAAGAAACTGAAAAAGCTCTGAAGGAACTGGAAGACCATGATACTTATGAAGATTTAACAAATGAATAGATTTCCTGTAGTTGAAGTGTGAATTCAGTGGAATGATTGAAATAGTGGTAAAAGAAGGATGTGAAAAGAGAAATTTCACATATCAATATGTGGGAGATATTATGGGGGAAAAGACATGAAGTTTAGTTTGTGGTCATATAAAAATTATACCAAGTACAAAGGTGGTTGAATTAAAACAAACATTACATTACAGGAGCTTAACTTTAGATGATGTATGTTGGTGATAATCATGCATATTGATATACTCATGATGGTAGAATATGAAGGTGAGAAGAAAGTGAGTCAGGTGCAATAGTCTTTTCAAAACAGCATCTTATAACTCTAAAATTAATGGATAATTGTGACAAGGATAAGAATGTAGTGTGCTTGGAGTTTCATGGGAGGAGTGATAGTTGGAAGACGGTGTGGAACCTGAGGAATGTTAGAACCTTCTGAACATTATGATGATGGAAAGATTGAGGAAATGAGTGGCCTTCTTACAAGAGAAAAGCAAGATGCATGAGAAATGTAAGTTTTTGCTAATAAGAGAATGGAGCAAATTAGAGGAGGTATACTTTTAACACAAATCAAAGTGATAAAAATTTATGGACAATGTGGAAATTTACATTCTTTTCTTTAATTATCAACTTAGATATAGTATTCTGGAATACAATATCCTCCTCCTAGATATTGAGTAATAAAACTTGTAAAAAATGAGAGTGGAAGTTTGGATGATACTGTGATAATAACTTTTTTGGGGGGTGCAGAATATAAGCAGAAGGAACAATGGCAAAGGAAGCAAAATTAGAGTGTAGGCTGTGACCCTAAGTTCCAGGAGTTACCATTCATCAAAAGACTGCATATGAGCAAGATTGGAAAGAGAATCTATGCTCCTTACACTTTGAATTTGGTTAATTAGGAATAGACCCTGAGCTTATGAAACATTTGAACTGCTTGTGTTTCCTGATGCTAAATATATTCCAGTCAATATCTTGGAATATGATTAGTATTTGTCCATCTTTCAGAGGAGCTTTCCTATGCTAATTTATTTGCGTTTCATATTAGTGACATATGAATGTTACTTTATATTTCTTAACTCCTACCCATCCCACTGTAACTTTATTTGGAAACCTTGTGTATTAAAAATTTCTCCATACAAAACAAAAGTACTCTATTTTCCTTGTGTAAGAAATGATGAATTACTCTATGAGGACTTTTGGAATTCTTTACTTAATATTTCAATAATTTTAAAAGTTTCAAATGTTTGAGATTGTAGGGTTTTATTTAAAATACACATCACCTATGAGGAAGATATTTCACTTCTGGATATATAGCCAAAGAAATTTAATTTCATGTACGACAAAAGTCATGGGAAAGAATTTTAATAGCAGCATTATGTATATTACTCCACAACTGGAAACAAGTAAAAATCCCATTATTAGGTTTATAAATGGAAAACTATATAAAGCAAAGAAAGTGTGCAAATATTGTTATATCCTACAGTATGAAAGATTTCCACAAAAATAAATTTGAATAAAAGGGGCGGCATAGAGTACACACTATTTTAATCCATTTACATAAGGTACAAAAATAGTCAATATAACTAAATAAATAATTTGTGGTGATAGATATCAAAATAATACTTACCTTTGGGCTCAGGACGTGAAGGAGGCTACTGGTAACTGAATAATGGTCAGGCTTTTTTTCTGGTTATAGTCATGTATACTTATGATGGTTTATGCACTTATCTATATGTATGTTACAATAAAAGTTTATGTATTCAAAAATCATTTGCACGTAAGGCTGTATTAGCTGGCTACTATATAAAATGGCAGTTTTAATGCAAACATTGACCTCCATTCCCACCAGAAGCCCTTATAAGATATTTTTTTACAAAATATATAAAACCATAATGATGAAGAGAAAAGTCTGATAGTAGCAATCCACTTTTAGAAGATGGAAAACAGATCAATGAAGGATAAGTAACTCATCAGATTTTCAAAGCTATAAATCAAAAACAGTTGTAGTAAACTAAAAAGCGAGTTGATACCAAAGGCCCATCAACCTGGCAGCAGTTGTATCTCCTGTGTTCCCTTACATTCTGTACATTTGGATGGGTGGCCTATTTCAACCTATCCAGGAATGCAGCATGCAGGTAATTCTCAGGACATTGTCAAAGAGAAAAATCTATTCATTGAAGGATAACAAGTACTGTTGAGGCTGGATGTATTATGTTGAAAACAGTGACATTAAGTGACTGTTTACACGCTAAACACTGAAATCTTTATCTTTCTTACTGCATCTGGTTCAAAGATTACTATCAGCCAAAATTTTACCTTGCAGGCAGAAAATTGGAGAAGACATCTTTGGGATATCTGACAAGCCCAACATGGGAACTAAAGATACTCACAATATCAGTTCTAAATTTTAAAAAAATGGCTTAACTAAGTTATCTTACTCTAAAGGTGATAGCCAATGAGGCCCTCTCACACACAAAGAGCTACTAATAATTTTGTAGCCCCGATATAATAAGAAAGTGACTATAGATAATATCTAATAAAATACAGAGACAGAAAGCTAAAACAAAAACAAAAACCCAGCTACTTGGAGGAAATAATATGAAAGGATAATTTATAAAATTAAAGAATATCCTGATCAGTAAGGCAGAATTCGTTTTCATATGATAAGAAGAGGATACTTTTAAATAGATCATCGTATTTAAAATGAGAATTTATAAAGAATTCAGAAGAGCACTTGGATATGAAAACCATGCTACTAGACACAAAAATACTAATAGAAGTGTTGAAGTCAAATTTGAGCAAAATTAAGCAAAAGGAGAAAGAAATATATGAACAGATCAGAAAGAAAAATATAGCAACATTACAGGACTAGTCCATGTTGTTCAGTGTCAAAATCCTACTAGTTTCAAGACAATCAAATGGAGAAAATGGAGTCAAACACATTATTGACAATGTGATTCAAGAATATTTCCTGGGACTGTTATAAAGTTTTGGTGCCACAAAAGAAATAACTTTTAAATATCAAATTTTCTTTTTTTCTTCTCAGCAAGGCAATTTACTTCTGCAGAAGGGTGCACCTTCACAGATGGAGTAATGGTGAGTGTACACCTGGACAAGGGAGGGGAAGTGGTTCTTATTCCTGACGCCCATGGCCCCTGCTGCTGTGTCATTTCCCTGTTTGCTAGGGTTAGACTTCACAGGCTAAATTAATTCCGATTGGCTAATTTAAAGAGATTGATGGGGTGAGTAGTTTGGTAGGAAAAATGGTTAGAGCAGAGCAGAAAATTAGAATGAGTCAGGGTGGAGCAGGTGATCGAAAAGGGTTACTTTACAATTAAGTTTAAAAGTAGAAGGCAAAGAATTGAACATACTGACATATTGATTCTTTGAAGAGAAATTTAGAACTCATATCTAACAGGACCAAACACCTACTGAGCTCTCAACAAAATAGAAAATAGAAGACTTTCACCAAGACACATTATCGTAATATTTCTCACTGTTGGAGCAAATAAAATAAAAATTTAAACATGGTTCAGAGAGAAAAGAACCAAGAATGAAAATGGCACTAGAGTTTGTCAACCCAAGTCTGAGAAGTAGGTGGTAGCAGAGAAATGCTTTCTAGATCCTGAGGGCAGATATTTTCAATCTAGTATTCCATACCCAGGAAAACTAACATTTGACTGTGAATGTACCTCAGAATTTGTAGACTAGCAAGGTCTAAGACATTTATATCACATGATTCTATTCTTTAGAAGTGATTGGAACAGGTAACTCCATTAAAATAAAGGAGCAATCTAAGAAAGAGCTGTAGGATATGGAAAATGGAAAGATCAAGAAGAGAATGGGGAAGGTTAGTTTCAAGATTATGGTGAATGGCAATTAGAGGGTAATAAATTCTGTGGGAAGTCTAGGCTTTAACAAATAAAATTTAGAGCAGGCCAGGAAGTTCTACAGAGACTTCCTGAAGGATGAACCTGATACAATTCCTATTACCTTCAAATACAGCAAGATCTACATATTTGACACAAAGTGTGCAGCTAATAGTTCATGAAAACTGTACAAAAAGTGCAAGAAAACTAATTAAGTTTTAATTCCTGTGAAAGCAACAATTTTAATATTCATACTTTGTTTCTGGAGGATAGGGGAAATGAAAAGTGAAGGTTACAGGCAGAGTTGTGCATATATCGGCATATAAAACAGATCTAGGCGTTTCTCCTTAATAGAAGAATAGAGTGATAATTCTCTGAGTTTGGTCCACAGACCCCTGGGGAATCCTAAAGGCATTCTTAGGTGGTCTATGGACTCAAAACTATTTTTAGAATAATGCTTAGTGTTATTTGCCTGTTCCATTACACAGCGGTGTTAAAACTGCTGATCAACAGTGCATCAACAAAAAGAAAGCAGACGACTCCAAGATGTCCTTGTCATTGTATACTTCGAAGAACTTTTTTAGAGTATTACTGAAGAATTTACTTGATGAGGTAAAAATATTAATTGTATTACCTTGTAACCATTTGGTACACATTTTTAAAATATTCTGTGTGATGAAATGTTAAGTCCACATACAACACTTCCCCCAGACACTGAGTGCAATGGTTGTTTTGAAAAAGTGTTCTTATGTAATTGAGTTGTGATCTAAAGATTTTACATGGAATACTGTTTTTATTAAAGAGAAAAACTGCTGTACAAATATGAGTATTCATATTTGAACATTTGATAGATATTTTCTCAAAAATAAACAAAGTGAGCCTATCACTTCAATAGACAGTATTTATTGTCAGTGATAAAATTTGAATTTTCAAATAAAGATGAGAATTTTTGCAACAGTGTTTAATGACTTGACAGCCTCCAAATACTTAAAGACTTTTCACATGTGGTCACTAGTGGTACTAATGAACATGAATTTTTGATATTAAAAAGGGAAGTGTGCTAACACTGGATGACCTGCATCATAGCCAATGTTTTCCAAATGTTCAATGTATGCATGTTATCAAATCATCTAAACTTGGGTAAAAGATCCTCAAGGTACAAGAGCGACCAGCGGATTTTAATGTAAGAGTTTATTAATGTAGTTTCAGATTTTACATTGCAGCTAAATGTTAAGAAAGTGGTATTGTCTAGTTTTTATGTAATATCAAATAAAAATATCTACAATTGTTTGACAGAATTTCTCTTTCTCAAGTCCATGTGTTGTGAAGCTGGATTTTCTGCATATACTTCAACCAAAATAATGTTTTGTGACAGACAATACAGAAGTAGATGTGAGAATCCAGTTATTCTCTATTAAGTGGATATTAAAGATATTTGCAAAAATATAAAGCAAGCCACTCTTTTTACTAAAGATTTTTGTTTCAGAAAATGCTGTTATTTTTCATAGAAAGATGTTATTTGTGTAATTTGCATATGTTATTATTACACTAAAATTTAATAAACAACTTGTAAAATTTCTAAGTTTTAATTTGTAGTATGGTGAATATATACCTATACATATACTTCTCTCTTCCATTGACCAAGTAGTTACAAGCAGTGTTCAGATTCTAGCTGTGCCACTTCCATGGAAACTGAGAAACCTGAGCAAGTTATTTGTCCTCTCTGAGTTCATTTCCCATTTGAAATATAGACTTAATATTACCTGTCTTGAAGGGTTGTTGTGAGGTTTAGAGATAATATCTAATGTAAATATGACATATGTAAACATATGACATAGTATGCTCAGCACATTACAGATACTTAATAAACAATAGCATTTGGTATCTAGAAAAACATGAATATATATAACCCATTTAAAGAAAAGTTCTTTGGAGGTCCTTCTTAATTTTTAAAATGCAAGGGGGTCCTGAGATGAAAATGTTTGAGGACACTTGGGGTATAAAATGCTCAGAATTGAAAAATCAAAATGTAGTAATGTAGCAATATAAGCATTATTGATGTTATGTTTAGGGAGGATATGCTGAAGAATTATTTGACTTTTAAAAATATTTATAATTTTAAAATTATCCCACTACATAAAATGTAATACAGATCAAAAAACGTACACTTATTGTAACGATTTGTGAATTCAGGCTTGTATAAAATTTGCCGTGAACTCATTTTCCCATTAATAATAATAATTAATAAAGGTTACATTATTACTTTACAGATTTTGTATCAGAAGTATAAAGTGCATAAGGCCTAGTGCTTGGTACATTATGGGTCTTGTTGTTTTTAATTGTTTATAATTGTCATGATGATTGAAGAGGAAAGTGATGATCTGAGAAAATAAGATCCAAAATAGGTAGAATGTATAATTATGTGTGTTTTTTCCTGCTGTACCATCCACGACTGCCATTTTCTACTATGCTATATGGAATGTTGGAAGTATGTTTCACAGAAGGAACTCATGGGCCCTAAGGTGAGGTAATAGCATAACACCACAAACTACCTAGGCTTAGTTAGCCACTTTCTCATTGGTTTGTATAGATTATCCATGACATTTAATATATTTTTTTAAAAAACACTTTGCAGCTAAAATATTTTAAAACTACTCATGTAGTCAAATTCAGCATGTACTCCTGAAGAACTTGCAATGTCATTGTTTTACTATAAATATCTAATTAAGAAAAAATGACATCATACCTACTAAACTTATAAATTTTATTTTCTTTATTAAATTTTTGTTTCTTCAGTTTTTACATTTTTTAAATTAAAACTATTCCCAAGAAATTCTTTTTTTTTTTTTTTTTTTTTTTTTTTTTTAGACAGAGTCTCACTCTGTCGCCCAGGCTGGAGTGTAGTGGCATAATTTCTGCTCACTACAATCTCCGCCTCTTAGGTTCAATAGATTCTCCTGCTTCAGCCTCCTGAGTAGCTGGGATTATAGGCATGCACCACCACGCCAGGCTAATTTTTTGTATTTTTAGTAGAGAAGGGGTTTCACCATGTTGGTCAGGCTGGTCTCGAACTCCTGACCTTGTGAAACACTCGCCTCGGCCTCTCAAAGTGCTGGGATTACAGATGTGAGCCACAGTGCCCGGCCAAGAAATTCTTATCTTTCCAATATAATGATGCCATTTGTAACTCATTTGATCAAAATACATTCTCAAACTCAGAAAATTGGAATGCACTCATTTGCCCATGTGCTTGTGAGCTCTAGATATCTCCATCACAATCATTTGGCTCTTTGGAATGCATTCAGAGGTCATAGAAAGTGAGAAAACCACAAAGCTATGTGATATCTGGGCTTGGATATATCTTCTCTATAATCATGGATTGATGAAACATGACTCCAAAAGAATTGCCTGACCTTTTAATATCCATCTTGGATGTAAAAAGCCCATAAAATAGTACCAGTTGGATGAGTTACCCTTAGAAAAAATTGTTTCTTTCCCAACATAAACAACATGTTTTCATTTACCAATCATAGCCTCGCTTTCTCTCTATGTGCTCAAAACCTATTGAGATTATAGACACTAGTCAGATGGCGATTCAACAGGAAAGTTAAAATGGGCCTGGCGGGTAGCTCACGCCTGTAATCTCAGCACTTTGCGATGCCGAGGAAGAAGAATCCTTTGAGCCCAGGAGTTGGAGACCAGCCTGTGCAACGGGGTGAAACCCCATCTCTATGAAATATGGAAAAATAGGCGGGGTGCAGTGGCTCACACCTGTAATCCTAGCACTTTGGAAGGCCGAGGCAGGCTGATCACTAGAGGTCAGGAGTTCGAGACCAGCCTGGCCAACATGGTGAAACCCTGTCTCTACTAAAAATACAAAAATTAGCTGGTCATGGTGGTGGTGTGTGCCTGTAGTCCCAGCTACTCAGGGGATTGAGGCAGGAGAATTACTTGGAGAACCTTGGCAATGGAGTTTGCAGTAAGCCGAGATCTGGCCACTGCACTTCAGTCTGGATGACAGAGCTAGACTCCGTCCTCCCCCCAAAAAATGAAAGAAAATAAAAGAGAAAGGAAATCTGTATATATTTCTGTGTACATATATATGTACCCATTCTGTGTACATATGTGTGTGTGTACATATACATAGATACACATATACATAAATATATATGTGTGTATGTACACACACACACATACACACAAATAGCTCAGCATGGTGTTGCTCCTGCAGTCCCAGCTACTCAGGAGGCTGAGGTAGGAGAATTGCTTGAGCTGGGAAGGCAGAGGTTGCAGTGAGCTGAGATCTCCTCACTGAACTCCAGCCTGGGCAACAGAGTGGGGAGTGGGGACTCTGTCTTAAAAAAAAAAAAAAAAAAGGAGTAAGTTAAAATGTAGTCCTATGACAAAATACTTCTCCTTGAGACTAGGCAGTGAGATGTTTCCATGAAGAGACTGCATTTGCTGGACAGATGCATCCCTAGTCACCTCCAAGAGGAATGACTCTCGCACATTTATTAAGCTTCAAGAGAAGAAACAAAGAGAGATGGCTGTTAGGTCAGCTTCTTAGAAATCAGGCGCTGAACACTGACCCAGGAATATTTCCACATGGAAACAGCAGTTAAACCTGGATTACAGGCAGGCTAGGCCAAAAAGAAATGCAGAAGAGGCTGAGCTATGTGTGCATATTGAAAGAATTGCATTCTTTCAATTTCTGCAAATACATGTCACTTATTTCCATGAGGAAGAGTGAATGAAGTAAAGAGAGAAGAATCTGCTTCCCAAATGCTTCCTAAGATGATAGATTTTTTTTTTTTTTTTGGTACTAGCAAGAGAGTAGAGAAAAGCTTTTCCCTAAAATAATTGCTTAAGATACCCAATCTTTAAAAGTGCGGATGCCTCTGTCCATAAGCAGATTATATAATTACCTACTTACCTCAAATATTCTCTTATCCAGGATTTCTAGTTCTAAAATCACAAATCATTTTAAAATAAATAAATAAATTATTTTAGTGCCTATTAAGTGGCAAATACTTTCCCCTATGTTGTTTTATTGCTTAATTTTCATAATAAAGACAGAAATTCTTCAATTAAGATATTGAGACTATGAATAAATTTAAGTAATTTGTAAATCTTCCCCAATAAAAATGAAAGGTAAAATCTTAACTCACATCTCTTGTATTCCCTGCTCCCTCTTGTATGACATGTGTAAGTTTTACCAAGATTCCTAGAGAATGACTGTGGGGAATGTGGAAAATTATCATTGAATCAATTCACTCTAACATCAGTTTTGACTTAATTTTTGTATACTCTCCTCTGGCAGGAAGAATTGGAGAAGTGTCCATCTTAAAGCACTGAGTCTCTGGACTATGGCTGAAGTAAAATAAAAACTCAGAAAGTCAATGAAGGACTTCAGAGACAGTTTTTTTAACTTTACCAACTGTCTTAGGGTTGGTCCTTTTCAAAATGTGAAATACATTTTACCTCTAGACTGTCCATGCTGAGGTTTTGTATACTGGAGACAACAATGATTTGTTAACTTACACAGGGAAGAAAAAAAGAGAACTTGTTACTGTGTCTCACATTCACTGCTGCTTGCTGCTGTTGGTTGGCTCTGTGGTATACCAAGGACCAAATTCCAAGTTCGGCTGACAGGATCTTCAACAGCTTTCAAACAACATAACAACAACAAAAACCTTAGCCAGCTCCCTTATTATTCAAACCGTGTTGTTACTAAAATATAAAAAGGGGGAGTACCTTATTGAAAAAAAAGTATTGTCTAATTCTGCAAATTGTTACAGACTTTTTCTGCTTAAGACAATGATAGAAACTGCTGTTCTACTACTTTCATATAAAACCAGCAAAAGCCATTGTCTAAAGAGTCCACACATATGGTATTTATAAGATAAGTTTGGTTTACTTCATATGATTTTATTTTACTTTGGACTTCCTGCAACTCAAATATTCTTCCTTTTCAATTACTGAAGGTAATTTAATAATGCTGTTTTGCTTAGACAAAGAACTATTCATTGTTTAAAAATCAAAGAATGACTTTGAGAAACTTCAAGGATGAATTAATTCCAATTTTAGCTTATAGAAATTTGTCTGTCACATTTTATGATACCAGGCCTTAGTTGATAAAGTGGCCTCTGTCTTTAGTTTCAGAGACTATGAAGGAACTGGCATCATTTTAAAAATTAAATATTTCATTCTATTAAAAATCTCCACTGATAAAATATTAAATTAAAAGAAAAAAACTCCGAAATCCCTTCCTAAAAATTCAGGAATATGCCCATGGGTAAAAATAAATGTAGCTGGAATATCCAGGATGTGAGACCAAGCAGAGACTTACAGAAAGAGTTACAGTAGTTGTATAATCTGGGAATTACATTATGTAATACACTATTTCTAGAGAGGAGCTATAACTTAACTCCACATTAACTATGGAGAAACATATTTAAACTCTGAAGACTTAGAAATGGGAGCAGAAGGCAATATCTGTCCAGACCAGGAGAGCCACATTAACAGATGTATTATAGAACCAAAGTATGTGTGAGGGTATCTCAGGGCAGCATCCAGTTTGATTGTGATGTAGATCAAAGAGATGATTCACACTCATTGACAAAAATTGGACATGTATAGGTCGTCATTCTTTCAAGGATGAATAAAATGGAGAAAAACTATTTAGGTGGCAACCATAACAAAGTGTAAGTGATTGACTTTAATATAGGTGCAGAATAAATTTTAAGTATGTAAAAGGCTTTCTACAAAAACAAAACAATATTTTAAATACATATGCACGTGTCTTCAATAAATATTACTAATGAAGAAAAACAATATGAAAATAGAGCTGTCTTTTTGAGATACAGAATAAAATTTTAAAAAGTTAACAGAGATAGTAAAAGTAACAGTAACTAAAAGCATAATAGCAAATTTTTTTTAATTTTTTTTTTTTTTTTTGAGATGAAGTCTCGCTCTGTTGCCCAGTCTGGAGGGCAGTGGCATGATCCCCACTCAGGGCACCTCTGACTCCTGGGTTCAAGCAATTCTCCTGCCTCATCCTCCCGAGTAGTTGGGATTACTGGTGTATGCCACTACGCCCAGCTAATTTTTGTATTTTTAGTAGAGGCAGGGTTTCATCATGTTGGCCAGGCTGGTCTCAAACTCCCAACATCAGGTGATCTGCTGCCTCAGCCTCCCAAAGTGCTGGGATTACAGGCGTGAGCCACCAGCCAACAACAGCAAATTAAAATGTGCTTTAGAGGTACCAAGAAGAGAAAGCATATCATTATATCGTATACAATTATATCAGTGATATTGGGGAATAGAGAATCTCTTTAAGAGTAAAAGAGAAAAAACACACAGGACAAAATGATCAGAAAGAAGATGGTAACTGTGGAGAGAAGAGAGATGATCCAATTTATAGATTATGAGAATTGAGAAAGAACCAGAACCAAACTGCCAAAGTAATAAACAAACACGTAGAATAAACTGATAACACCCAAAACTTTATCGCAAAACCATCCACTTTGATGCAATGACAATTTTTTAAAGCTGCTTGCTAAAATTTTTGGTTTATGAGAATAAAAATAGTTCTTCAAGAAAGTAAGCTTGAAAATAAACCATAGTCCTATTACATGTGGTATGCATTCAATTAAAAGTAACACATTATTTTAAAATGTATGTTACCAACTGGATAATATGCATTTACAAGTTGGTTTCTTCCAGGAATGCAAGGGTAGCTAAACTCTAGAAAACCCACTGAAGTAAATTGTAGTATCTCTAAGTCAATGGAAACAAATCTCATGGCAAGAGCAGTACTTTTTGAGGCTCTTCTGACTGTAGGGCCACCTGGACTTTGTAAATGGCCTTGAGAGTCTGCTGGAATCAGGCTAAGCCCCTCTTGGAGCAGCACTTACCAGCAGGGTTCTTGTTTCCTGTATTGTGCCTAACAATTGAGAGATATATGGGCAAAAGGTTGAAGTGTTGTTTGCTCAAAACTGTACAAGGAGAATGACTTCTGTAGTTTGGGGAAAGGCAATTGTCAAAAGTACAGTTTGCTGACTTAAGAGAAAAGAACCATTTTTAGCTGGTTGTTCCCTTAACACTTACATAGAATCAAATGCTTTTCACCAATCTGGGTGGAATTTTGTATTTCTAAATAAGATTGGAGTCAGTAGGGCTTTAAATTTCTTCATGTCTCATCATCAAATTTTCACTGAGCAGTCTTATTGCAATTATCATTCAACACACAGAGGCAGTTTAATTACATTTCCCAATATAGCTACATTATCATTTCATATAACTGTCATCTTGATCCTAAAATAACCATAGTTTCTTTCCTGTGAATGTTAACATATCATCAACAATAACCCCCATAAAGTGACCTTTTCTTGACACAAAGCTGAAAAGAAATAGTGGTATGTAGTTTCATGTTCAAAAAGCCCTTTTGAAAATTAGCAAACTCTTTAGAATAAAAGTTTTTGTTAGTGGCCATTGTCACAAATCACACAGTGTATTGTCCAAAAAATTGGCATAAATTTACTGCAACGGACAAGCGAACTTATATCCACAAGAAGTTAGAAAATATGGCCTTGTCCCATTATTTTCACTTAGTACGCAATCTATTTAAGAATTTGAATTATTAGATACCATTAGAAAACCTGAAGATTTATGAATTTGAATGCCAACTCCAGCTGTGCTTCCTGCAGTGATTATTTATCTGAATATTGGTGCAAAATTATAACCACATATTGCCTAGTATTTCTTTGTGTCACCAGGCAAGCTAGTTTATTTTGCCTAGATGACTCACTAGAATTTGCTTATTATTTCACTTTCATTTTAATAAACATATTTAGGAAAGGAAAATCTACAAATGAGCCCCACCAAAGAAAGCTGTATTTAATACACCTACCTTGTAGTGCAATAAAAAACCATTTTTACCTCCCATTACTTTTTGATTATACAAGAATAAAGAGAAAAATTTTAAGATACGGAAATATTTGTTTATGACTTTTAATAATGTGGGAGTGTAATTCAATAAAGATATTGAACATAGAATTGCAGAGCATAAAAAGTGACTTTCTTTGTTGCTTCCAATATTAAAATAAAAATTTGGGTCAAATAAAGTTTTTTGTTTATCATCTTCCCTTTTGTTTTAAGGAGCTGTTTTTTCATATTATTTCCATAAGCCTAAAAATCAGAAGCAAATGAAGACCACAGCTGGGAATTTCTTGACTTTTTTTTTTTTTTTTTGAGATGGAGTCTCACTCTGTCACCCAGGCTGGAGTACAGTGGTGCAATCGTGGCTCACTGCAACCTCCGCCTCCCAGGTTCAAGCCATTCTCCTGCCTCAGCCTCCTGAGTAGCTGGGATCACAGGTGCCTGCCACCATGCCTAGTTAATTTTTATGTTTTTAGTAGTGACAGGGTTTCACCATGTTGGCCAGGCCTGTCTAGAACTCCTGACCTCATGATCTGCTCACCTCGGCCTCTCAAAGCTTGGATTACAGGCATGAGTCACCACACCCAGCAGCCTCTTAGTACTCTTGTTTGCTCAATATTTTATCATTTTATTTAGTTTCTTCTTTGCCCTCACATGTAGCCTGTTGAGTTAACCATACATTCCAATTAATACTACATTATCATAGTTACCTATATCTAGAAGTTCCTCTTTTTTTCATTTTCTTCTCCTTCATTCCCATGTGATGTCATACTTCCTTTGCTCGCTGTCTCATGGGTATCACTCTATTGTGTCTGCTATGTCTTTAAATTCTCACGTGCTTTGGTATAAAACATTGTTTTGTATTGCGTGTCTATATTTTTTACTTCCATAAATGTTATTCATCTTTGTACACATAAATCATTTCTTCTCTTTTTTCACACAATACTGTTTTTATAATCTATGTTAGTGTGTGTGTATATATTATATATACATCTACATACATATGTATAGCGTCTAATTGCTGCATAATATTCTATAATTTAGTCCACTACATTTTAATTATGTTTCAATTAGAGTGGACATCTACTACAAATAAATGAGAAGCAATTATTGTATGGAATTGAGTGTGCATATATCCCTAGCAGTGGAATTTCTGAGTACAAAGTTATATACATAGATTTACTGAGTTCTGCAAGAGCACTTTTTAGAATGGCAATAATAACTTTAACTCTCAATAGAAGTATATTTGACATTCAATATTTTCAAATTCTCACCAACATATGGTATTTTTCTATTTTTAGCATTCTTATTTCCAAAATTTACATTGACAAACTTCCTATAGGATTAGAGTACCAAATATTAATCATTTGGTGATCCTCTGTTTCGAATTACACATTCCTGTCATTGCCCATAGTTTTTATTAGTTTTCCCTTATTTTTCTTGTTGACTTGTAGGAGTTAATTTTTTTTTCAGTTATTGTTTATGTAGTTATTTTGGTTTTACATAGGAGGTCATCTTTATCTAGTCTTTGGTTACATATGAGTATCCTTTATTGATATGTGTAATAGTCAGGATGGAACAAGCTATGCTGCAGTAACAAGTGACCCATGTTTTTTGCAATTCTGGTCGGTCTCCAGAACAATCTCTTCAGAATGGGAACTTAAGGATCTGAAAGTCTTCCATCTGTTGAATCTACCATCTAAATATGGCTTTTACTGTTTCAGAGGAAGGGAAAATAAAGAGCATGGTTTGACCTTAGAATCTTCCCTAAGTATCTTTGATGAGAAGTAACTCTATTATTTTTGCTTGTAGTCCACTGGCCAGAATGACATAGTTTCCCAATCTAGCTACATGAGAGGCTAAACTTTTTTTTATAGTTATGTAGGATAGCAATCCTTATCTCTGTCAAAAAAGTCTTAAATTTGACATAACTTAATCCACCACATTTTCACCTCATGGTTTTTGTTTCTGAAATTTTGATGATTTCTCTACCATGAAGATATTTTCCTATATTTTCTTTCATTAAGGCATTCTCTCATATTGTTTTCTCTTACCTTTATAGTTAGGTCTGAAATCTACTAGAAGATTTGTGTTTGTTAGAGTATAATGTGTCTTCCTACTTTTATTATCCAGATTTTCCAACACTACTGTACATACAAGTTCTTCTTTCCTCATTGCTCTGTACTACCTGATTTGCCATGTATCAAGTTGCTACATCAAAGGCTTAATTTTAAGGTCTTTTTTCTATATTTTATTAATCCACTTTTAATTTCAGTGTTAATACTGCAATGTCCAAACAACTTAAATTCCTTGACTTATAAATACTCATTTTGTTAATTAATTTATTAAACAAATAGTCAGTGAAAATTTGCATATTTCAAGAATTGCATAGGCATAAGGAGTACATAGTTGAACTAAGTATGACTTATTAAAAAGTTCATAGTTCAATAAAAGGGCAGACATATCAAGAAAATACAAGTTCATATAAATTTTCTAAGGGCACAGATTACATATGATGATAGCACCGAGGACCAAGTGAGAATTGTATAAAGGAGTGACCAGGAAGAACACATCAGAAAGAAATCATAGCTTAAATACATATATATCAGAAAAAATGTCAGGAAGAAAATTAATGAGCCATGAATCTATATCCAGAAATTTAAAAATAAAAATGAATTAAATAAGAAGTATAAAGATAATAAAATGAATACAAAAATGAACATTGCAGAAAACAAAGACACAGTAGGAAGACTTTTAAAAAGCAAATGTTTATTTTTTGAAAAGATCTTTAAAGTAGGCAAACAGTGATCAAAAAAGGAGAGAAGGCAAAAGTAAATATTATAAATGAAAACTGGGATTATTTATATGTATAAATGATACTGAAATATTAAAGACAGAATAATGCATTAAAATATTTGCAATAGATTTTAAAAATTAATAGAACTGTTAAACTCCTATTACAATGTATTTTAACAAAACAGGTTAAAAAAGAAATAGAGAAATTGTTTAAACATTCTACGACCATGAAAGTAGTTGTGTAGGTAAAAATCTCCCCACAAAGAAAGTGACAGGTCCAGCTGGTTTTATAAATGAATTCTACTAATGTTTTACAGGAAAACATACTCCAATCTTCTACAAACTTCTTTTCAGAGAATACAAAAATGGTGACTGTTCCTCAACACATCTGTGAGAGCAGTAGAATTTTACCAAAGCTGATATCAAAGTCAATAGAGGAAGGGAAAAAAAAAGAGTCAAACCAGAATTATTAAGGTTCTCAAAAGAAAGAAAAAAGACATTATGTCCAACTTGGATATATCTCAGAAGGTTAATATTGGAGAAAAAGTAAGTGCACTACATCACAGGAACATATTAAAAGGGGAAACACATGCACTCTGCTTTGTAGATGCAGAATTTTTTAAATATAAAATACAGCAACCTTTATAATATAATTCTTAGCAAGTTAGAAAAGGAGGGAGATATTCTTATCTTAACAAAGAGTGTCTATTAAATTTTAAATGCGTTCCTTTAATATTAGGAAATAACACAAAGTTCTCATTATCATCACTTCCATTGTACGTTGAAATGAAACCCAAGTCACCATGTAACACCAAATAATAATAAATAATAAAATTAAAATTAAAATATTAATTTATAAAGAAGAAAAATACAATTATTTACAGATTGTACATAGAAAGCCTGAAGAATCCTCTAATTAATAGAATGAACATAAATATCTAGCAATATAGCTAGACATCAAATTAATGTACAAAAATCAGTCTTATAGCTCTGCATCAGCTACATTTACAAAGTGTAATGGGAAATAAATTTTGTGTCACTTAACAGTGTGTAAAGTTTAATTTGTTATGAAAACATATCAAACAAATATATGTAGTTGGAAGGAGGTAAGCTGACTTTGCACTTATGTGCAGACTCAAAATTCTCATCATAGGAACATTTAGAAATCGACTTATTTATACAAAAGGCTATTATGGATGGGCTGAGGCAGGCGGATTGCTTGAGGCCAGAAGTTGGGGGCTACAGTGAGCTCAGCCTAGGTGACAGAGAGAGAGACCCTGTTTCTATTTTTTTTTTAAAAAAAGCTCTTAAACCTCCAAAGTTCTGCTTTGTATATCACATGGAAAATTTTGCTGGAAATAGAATGTGAATCAACTTACATAGGTCAAAATAAAAATCAATAAAAAAATTAAAGCATCAATAGAATGCCTATGTTTGTGCATTACTATTTGTATTAGTTTCCAAAGTAAACTAATTAGGGTAGGTGAATGGGGAGAGTGATTTTCTTAATTACCAGAAGCAAAGTTCCATTGACAAGAGTCCTTGGGCGGATGGTCATAACCTAGCTGTCATGGCAGTATTGACATTCAGTCAGAGGCCTCTGGCTTGATCAGTGATTCCCTCTGCTGCTGTTCTCCATGTGCGACTTGGAACAAAATCATCTCAGGATATTACACTTTTGACAACATAGGTGGAGAAGAGTCAGGAGACGATCAGTTGCTCATTTGGGTTGAGAGAGATGAGGAATCTGCATTAAACTGACTGGTTATTCCATGATTGCTTATCATTTGATCTATTTGTTTTTAATGGTTATCCAACACATACTGCCTTTTTAAAAATATGTGTTCACTGGAATTTTGGGATGTTACCTATTTCCTCCCATGCACTGTCTTTACGAAGGACTTTTTACTTTAATGTTATTTACCCAGGACAAGACCAGACTTTACGCATATTTACCTGTCAAGTAACATTCTGTTATTACTATAATCTGGTTATTATTTGATTTAAAGTTTCCATTGCAAATTCCTTTTTAAATAATAACGTAACTGATATTAACAGTGGACAGCAATGCAGGGTATATTTGGTACAAATAGTAAAGAGTAATTGGAGGATGAAAGCTTCCTAGAATCCTTTTTATAGCTGGTTATGGACAGAAGGACCATGTGTCCATTAGACCTGCTCCTAGGTTGAATAAATATCTATACCTGCATCCATTTTATTTTATCTATTTTTTAAAAATTATCCTCAGGGAATGGCCATACCACAGAACTGAGAATTCCTTATGAGAAACACTAACTTAAAAAGTGAATGTACTACATTGGCATTAATATTGAACTAGCAACTATGTCTACAATTTTTAAAAAGTAAGGTGTTATATTTTCTAAAATGTAGCGGCCAGGTGAGGTGGCTCACCCCTGTAATCCCAGCACTTTGGGAGGCTGAGATGGGTGGATCATCTGAGGTCAGGAGTTTGAGACAAGCCTGACCAACATGGTGAAACCCCGTCTTTACTAAAAATATGAAAATTAGCTGGGCATGGTGGTGCATACCTGTAATCCCAGCTACTCGGGAAGTTGGGGCAGGAGAATTGCTTGAGTCCAGGAAGTGGAGGTTGCAGTGAGCCAAGACCGTGCCATTGCACTCCAGCCTGGGCAACAAGAGTGAAACTCTCAAAAGAAAATTAGCTAATGAGACATGTCTATTTACAGAAAGTTCACATAGATATACAGGTACGTAAAGATCAACACCCATTATTTATAGAGTGGTCTTTGTGGTAGGCAGAGTTTTAAAATGATCCCTGTTTTCAGCTGTTATAACAAATGACCATAAAGCGGATGGCCTAAACAACAGATTTTTTTTTTTGTTCTCACAGTTCTGGAGGCTGGGAAGTCTGAAATCAAGTTGACAGCATGGTCAGGTTCTGGTGAGGGCTGTCTTCTTAGCTCATAGATTTTTGTCTTCTTGATGTACCCTCTGATGGTGAAGGGTAAAGAGAGAGGAAACTATTTTCTGTCTCTTCTTATAAGAGCACAAATCCCATCATGAGGGCTCCACCTTTATGACATAATTACTTCCCAAAGGGTCCACCTCCTAATACCATCCCACTGGGGATTAGGGTTTCAACATATGAATTTTGGGGACTGCAAACATACACTCCACAACAATGTCCAAGATCCCCAGCCCCTGGGGATATACGCACCCTGTGTAACCCTGAGGACTGTGAATATAACGGATTTTACTCCATGATTGGTTTATCTTATAAGGCACAGTTGATGATCCTCCTCCTTAAAGGACTTGACCTAATCAGGTGAGCTTTAGAAAAGAACTGGGCTCTTCATGAAGTCAGATATATTTGAATCCTGAGAGTGATTCGACGTGAGAGATACTCTCCATTGCTAGCACTGAAGATGGAGGAAGCCTCGTGGCAAAGACTTGATAGTAGCCACTTAGAGCTGGATCAACTCTGACCAACCGCCAGCAAATAAACATGGACCTCACTATCTTTCTCACAAACACTGATTGCTCCTTTTTACTCTCTCCCACATACAATAATGATACCTAGAATGTTCTCTTTAATTATTAGAGCCAATATTCTTAATGTTGTTCATATATAAGTTCTATCTGACCATGTTTACTTGCTGTATATATCCCTGCATTTTTGCCCATTGGACTCTATCTCATTAACTCTTTATATATGTATTCTCACTACCTGATTGTGAATTTTTTGTAATATAAGGAATTTCTATAAGTTCCTGTGCCTAAAACAGTGCTTTATGTATCATATCTGCCTAATATTTAACTACAGATATAAAAATTCCACCTTAATATTCTTTGCATCTAAAACCATTTTTTTTGGTATATAAAAAGTATTTAATGGGGATTGTGGATAAACTGTTCAGCCTTTTTTAAAAATTTTTTTTTTGTGTGTTGTTTTTTGAGACCAGGTTAGCGTGCAGTGGCATGATCACGGCTCACTGAAGCTTTGACCTCTCTGGCCCAAGCAATCCTCCTGCCATAGCCTCTTGAGTAGCTGGGATTACAGTCGTGTGCCACCATGCCTGGCCAATTTTAGAAAATCTAAATTTTTTGTACAGATGGGTCCCACTATGATGGCCAGATTGGTCTCAAACTGCTGAGGTCAAGTGATCCCCCTGCCTCAGCCTCCAAAATTGTTGGGATTACAGACATGAGCCACTGCAACTGGACTCATTTAGCCTTTCAATGCCCCAGTTTTCTGAAGGAAATTGTTCTTATAATTTGGTTGGGAAAATTAAACAGAGCATTCATAAATTGCCAAGTATATAATACATTTTAATTAAATGTTAGCTACCGTCAGTATATCTATTGTTATCATTGCTTCTATTGGTAGATTTTTATCAAAAACCCTACCTTTAGAGTTTTTACCTTCTTTTTTTCATATAACTAATAAATCAATGGTCTTCTGGTTTTGCTTGAGTTAAAATGTTTCAAAAAAAAACTTGATAAATTCTCAAATACATGAAAATTGAGGACCAAGAATTAAGGCAGAAATTCCAAAAGGAATTTCTTTCTTTTGCCTGGCAAATGAAACAACAAAGCAGTAGGTGAAACAAAACCTAACAAATCATGCAGAGTGCAGCAAAGTGCATCTAACACTTGGTGGCCTTTAAGAAATAGTCACTGTGAATCTCCAAACCCTTTTTCTACTTTCTCAAGGAAGGTGAAAAATGCTTCTTTACCCCATATAAAAGAGAAGTAAGCACCTATGTAGCTATGATAAACACCAGGTAAATAAGTGACTGAAAACTCTGGTAGATTAAAATCCCTTCCACTCTGTTTTATATTGAATCCTCATTATAAGAAAGAATGAGATGACAGATTATATTTTCCCCACTGGGAGATTTTATTGGTAATTTTTTCTTAAAATTACTATTGTGACATTAATCTTAACATAAGTATTTTAAAATGCATGAAGCCCCAAATTTAATGCCATACATACTGGGTTGTAAAAAAGTGTATGAGCTTCAAAAACATATTCAAACCTATAGTGACTGAATGATCCTCATTTTAAGCTAGGATACTTATTGCTCTTTGCCTACTGAACCTATGATTTTTTTTTTAAGTTTCCTACTGCTAAGCAATATAAGTTAGAAACACAGAACAATTTTCCTGGATTAAAGATGAAAGCACATACAAAACAAACATATAATTTAAGACCTGTTTGAAAATGTTATGCTTGTCTATTAGAATGCCACTTTTCAGTTTCTGATGACCTTTCAATCTGCATATAAAGCAATCTTTTACAAACTTTTCACTGCCATTTACTCATTTTTAGCAGTATAAGACAATATTTATATTATACTATGGCAAATATATTTTTTATTTGAGGGAAGCCTAGATTTTTCAAATTAATAACATGACTTATTTTATTTTTTTTAAGTTATGTAAACTGAAATATATCGGATCTAGTCAATGAAGAGAATACTCAGAGTGAAGCATAACCCATAACACGATAAACCTAAAAAGATTATAAGCATCAAGAACAAAAGAAACAGTGGCAGTTTTATTTACTTATTAACTAGTGCGTTGTACCACATCTAAAACAAACAAAAAATTAATCTTTTTTCCTTCCTGATGTCATTTATTTGTCTTAACAAAGCAGTCATTACTGTATTATAGTGCTGACCTGTACCTGTTCTACTAATTTTTAAAACATATAATTACCACAAAACACATATGGAGAAAGCATGTTGACTTCAGAGGTTTCCCTAACTGGCTTATTTGATTGACTGTTTTGAATGGTAACTGTTCAATTTTGTCCAAAGGCCAAATTAGGACTCACACTGGGAGTTAAAAAAAAAAAAAAGAGAGAGAGAAAGAGAAATAGAATCATTAGAAAGAATTTAGAATACTGACATGCCTAACAAAGGTATCGGTACCTTTTGTTACTAGATCAGTGAATTTTCTTGCTCATTCCAAGTGAGTAAGGATGCTGTTATTCTTAATTCTTTTGGTGATTCTCTCTAAACTGAGAATTAAAAAATATAAGAGCAGGACAGAATGAGGAAGTTTTTTCATGTTATTGTTTGTGTTTCGAATAGTTCAAGTAGACTTTCATCTCCAGGAGTGACTTTCTGGCAGTTTCACAGGAGCTAAATTTATTCATGAAAACCAAAAAGCTACCACTAAGGGCAATATACAACTATTTGGTAAAAGATAAATATAAGATACTTCCAATATGATATAAACTTTAAAAATGGTTCCAAGTCTAGTTCAAAAGACTTTCATAAATTTCACTTAACTCAGTGCAAGTTATTCTTCCAAATGGTTCACACATCTGTAGTTCCCATTTGAATGTCTTTTTATTCCTTGTTGGATGAATTTTGATTTTGCTGCCAAGAAAAACAGAAACCCTCTTTCAGCTCTATCCATTTGAAAGAGGAGTGACATCTAATGACCAGTTAAGTTGAGGGTATTTATTCCGTAGGAGTCATGGTTACAGCTCTTCCCTAGAGAAAGCTATATTTGAAAGTGGTATTAATTTTTTGTGTACTTTAAAGTGAATTTTTGAAAAACACATTTTGAAAAATCAGCAGGGACCCTGAATTTCATTTCAGGGTAATATTTGAGCCTTTGGACCAAATATAGCAAGTCTATTTGAATATGCAACAAAATGTGATAATTCTCTCCTCAGTACAATACAACTGCTCTTTTCACCTCTCCTGTGAATAGTGACATAGGGAAGGACTATGAAACTCAACGCTGAGTTTTCTTCTCTGCATTGCTGGAAACATATTAGTTTTCAATGGAGTGAGAGATGATCTCCAAATGAAACACATTAGCATTTTCAGTGCAGATGAAAAATCTCCAAATAGAAAGAAAAGACTCAAGGAAATTTATTTGAACAATTTCTATTATTTTTTCCCTTTTAAGTGATGAGATTAAAAAGAAATTAGAAAATAGAATCAAAATGTGCTATCACTTGTGGAATTTGAGCCATGATTTCCTACCTTACAAAATGAATGTATGAGTTTTAGATATTACAAGTTCTTCTGTTTGAGTGTTATTTTATCCCATGTATGCAATGCTGGTCATCTACAATTTCACTTTCCTCTACCTCCCTAACTAAAATTTTTATCTATTTTGTGCTCTGAGTCTAGTACTTACCTTGGTGCCAGTCACTTGAAAGGCACTCAGTGAGAATTTGTTATATAGTGTTATTTGTATAGTTAATACAAAGGCTATATATATATTCTATAGAATATAATTTTGGAAAGAAATGCAATATAATGTGGTATAATCTTACAACTGTTTACAAATGTCTTAGGGGAACTATTTAATTTCTATTTCCATTACTCTGAAATTTAATTTGTGAAAAATATTTTTTTTTGAAAACTGTATTGTTAACTATTATTATATTTTGAGAAAATATTGAGGAAAATATGATACTGCACAGTTTTTGGTAAGGTAAAATTATCTTGATGTTTTTCTAGAATTTTGAAAAAAGGCAATGAGGATTGGCAGTTAATTCATTTACTTTCATCATGCAGTTGGATGAAATTAGTAACGTCTTTCAATGCAGAAAGTTCTTCAATTTTATTCATTATATGCATGCCAATGTCATCAAGGTATAATTCCTAAGCTGTAAAATTTCAAAGGCTTCTGAAATTCATGAAATGTTGGAACTATTTTCTTGCCAAACAAAATTTTAGCTAGAACAAAAAATCTACTAATTTCTACTCTGTACATAGAGGTAGAATTTGAGATGCTTAATACTGCATTTGGTAAAAACATTCATTCTAGTATGCCATAATGACTCATTCGTTTTTCTATATGCACTTATCCAAAGACTTCGCTTATTACTGAATGAGACTTCATGATTATGAGGGCCTTGAATTGCCATTTTTACCTCAGCTGTACAGTTACAAAAAAGAAAACAGAACTTGATGTCCTCTCTTTACACAGAAATTAAACTGATTTCCCCAAGGGTAATTATTTTAAGTATTTTGAGTGAACAATGAAAATCCCCTACTTTCCTGTGACCCTATCTTGTTTCTTGTTGTTTTTATTAAGGAAAAAAAAGTAGTAAGAGGGAAGTCATCGCTCATTATTTGATTTACTCATCATTTTCAGCTGAAAAAGTGAGGTGTACTTACAAACAAATGTCTATACTCATCATAGAGACAAATGAAATCTGTTATTTCTTTTTGTCCATGCTGTAATCTTAAAGAATGAAGATGAGATACATTAGAATTTTCAGTGCTGAAGACAATATCTCTTCATGAAAATGATGAGAACTATAAAGTCTGGTTAATTTTCCTGCAGGGACAAACTGACAAATACCTTAAAGTTCTTTAAGGGTTATTGGTCAGGAAAATTTAAAATTCTTTTCTTGCTGGCGTCAATGATACACAACTTGCCAAAAGTAACTGCACTGATTTGACGGCAAAGGTAATAAATTCTTCTCCCTTCAACCTAATCTTGGAATATCCTAATATTCCAAGAATGGAATAGACAAAGTAAATTATGAAATCTCCAATTTGTTTTGCAATTATTACAATCAAAATCAGAATTTAATATTGATTGAAATTTAGAGATGATTTGCTGATTGACACATACAAGATAATTCCTCAAAGTTATTTTCTTATTCATGCCAAATAGTACATCTTTCCATTGTAATTGAATTTAAAATATTTCACTTACTTTTGTATTTTCTCGGAAATTTCCTGGCTAGTTTTTCTATTCTGGTCTTCACTATAACATCATACTCTTGAGAAGAAACTGCTGGAAACTCTATATAAAGTAGACCCACTTTTTCTCTCTTGTTGTCATCTATTATTATATCAGTGATATAGTTTGGATGTCTGTTCCCTCCAAATCTCATGCTGAAATGTAATCCCCAGTGTTAAAGGTGGCACCTGGTGGGAGGTGTTTGGGTCATGGGGGGTGGGTTCCTTATGAATGGCTTTGTGCTATCCTCCTGATAATGAGTGAATTCTTGCTCAGAGTTCACAGGAGCTATGGTTGTTTAAAGAGTGTGGCACCTCTCCCCTCTATCTCTCACTCCTGCTCTTGCCATATGATGTACCTGTTCCAGCTTCACCTTCTGACTGAGTAAAAGCTCCCTGAGGCCTCGCTAGAAGCCAATCAGATGCTAGTGTTGTGCTTCTGTACAGCCTTCAGAATGGTAAGCCAATTAAACCTCTTTTCTTTATAAACTACCCAGCCTCAGGTATTCCTTCATAGTGCTGCAAAAATGGATTTATATTCGGCTAGCCTCCTTTGTGACCCTAGAGGAGAGAGTCTCTTTCCCAACAGTTGTAGAAAAAGTGTAGGGATTGTGTGTTTTAAACTAATGTGTGCCATATATCCAGTTTTTAACCATCTATGTTGCAACAAGAATGGTTAAAGTTCATTGGCCAGGCTAGCGTTACATGTCTAACCCTGCAATACAGGGGCCTCACCTAAAGGAAAACTAAGGTACCAGAGGGTTATAATAATAGTTCATTCCTATTTCTAACAATCTTTGTATTTATGTACACTCACTGTCCTTCAAGCCAAACTAACTGCAGAAATATTAGACTTTTAAAATTTCTGAAAAATAAATCTTTAAGAATAAAGACTTTGTGAGTTATAAGTTTTTTATGCAAGTATATAGACTAATAAAAGGCATAAGGCCAGGGATGGTGACTCTTGCCTGTAATCCCGGCACTTTTGGAGGCTGAGTCGGGAGGATCACTTGAGGCCAGGAGTTTGAAACTAGCCTGGGCAACATAGTGAGACTCTGTCTCTGCAAAAATAAACTAATAAAATGTATAAAAACATTATATTTGTTTTCTGTGAAATCTGTATAATATTTGTAGAAATAGTATTTAAATGTACCAATAGTTTGAATATTCGATTTTATTTTTAGAAATTCAGGGTCTAGAGTTAAAGTCTAATAGCAATAACTTGACCCTATGCTGGGGAAAAAAAAAAAAAGCATAACTTCCTTATTACCTAACAAATTCAGGGTGAAATGATATATTGAAGTGCCACTGTACACAGGACCAGCTGGTGTTTTCATACTCACTTTATTGCTCACATGTTGAAAATATGTTTTAACACTTGTACATATGATAGCTTTTATTTCTTTTCAGAATTTTGGAAGCTAATAGTTTGACTAACTTCTTGACAACAAAAAAGAAACTTTTATGAAAATACATGTCAGGTCTTGGCAACTTAGCAACTCAGTAAGAATGACTGTAAATCTTTACTTACACCTTTTATAGAAACTGTAGAAGATATACAGACAATTTGCCTAAGCTAAGTTATATGAGTTGTATGTTACTCTCAAAGATAGTTGTTTGTTAGTTAAAGTTGTTTACTGAAAGAGAATTGTACTGAAAGAGAAATAAATGTACTCTGTGCCATTGCAATTATTTGTAACAGCTTGCTGTTTTAGCATGGTTGACTTTGGGGTTGGCAAATACTGTTGAAACGAGGACATTTTGTTAAAATCCAAATGCCCTTGTTTCTGAGATTAAATCAAGAAAATGTCATTTTTTTCCTCAAAGTACAACATCCTAGCTAGGTGCATTGTTGAGAGCAATCAATATAATTTAGCAAAAATCAAGAGCAGTGAAAAATAAACCACCTTCATTCAAGATCAGAGTGGGTAAGTATTTTGGGTGACTCTTGAATGATTCTACATATAAGTTTGGGAAACCTTTGATTTTTTTTTGTAATTGTATGTTCTCTGACAGACACCCAGGATCTTTCCCCAGTGCAACCCAAATTTCACTTGTATTCAAACAATGTAAGCTTTGATGTACTATTTATACCTATTTGATGGGCAAGACATGTAATTAATAACTGTTCTACTTTGACTGCCTGCAATGTTTTTGATATTAAGTTTTTAGTAGTTCATTCTTTCATGAATCTTGATGTGTTGACTGCTGTGCTGGATGTAACCAGAGCAGAAATTTAGTAAAGTTCAATACAGATCAGGACATTTTAAAACCAGCTTGCACGGTAAGCTAAAGAAGTGTAAGTTCCCTTTGTTTGCAATTTAAGCTGCATGCTTTGAAGTGGAATCTTATCAAGGAAAGCCCCTGGGGCCTCCTGAACAAAAGAGATCAATTGTAAACTGGTAGATTATTTAAAGGTCATTTTGTCAGAATGATTTTTGAAGTGGATTCAACACTACATTTCTCCTCTTCTCTCTTTTAAGTGATATAGATATTTTCTTATGATTTTTGTTTTTTTATTATTATTTTCTAGAATAACTTGTTCCTTTATTTACCTTGAGCACTTAATTAGAATTCCAAACTCTTAACTAATCAAAAAGAAGAGACTTGCTTTCACAATAAATACAGTACGTGGCTGATTTTAAAAAAGAAAAATGAAAAAAAAAAAAAAAAACCCACAAACTCGTTCCTAAAAAGGGTCTTCTTGCCAGGAAATGATAGCTTAGAACTTATAGTTTTATGGTGTGGGTAGTATAATTGTCATTATCTTTAGACCAATCTGAACAAAGACATTTCCTACAATACCATGGATCTGCAAAGGAACATGAATTAAATGTGGTAGAAAGAAGATAAAGTAGCATAGTAATTAGGCCTCAGTTAATTTTTTAGAAATTGTACAATTATATGTTTTGAGTATGTAAAACAATAACTTTGTGTCACAGTCATATGTCTCTGTCATTTTACTGAAGTAAACTGTTCAATAGTTTGTTACATGTATTATCTTGTCATATATGTTTTAACTTATACCACCACTTTTATCCTATCAGAATAAAATAAAAGAAGAAAATAAACATAAACTGTCTATTCATGGGCATTTGCAATGACACAGATTTGACTAGTATGAAACGTAAATTATCTAAGTAAAATTAGTGCAATTATTAAATACAACTATTTCCTGTTCTTGAGCTTTTATTACAGCTGATTGAATTCTAGCACTCTTACTACTTTGACATTTCTCTGCTGTCATACAGAATAACTGTCCTAGATATATATATTTAAAATTTTATAATGTGTTCTTATTTACTAGGTATATACCATTAAACTTTGCATGGATATATGCACTTTAACTTGCCAAAAAATTAAAATAAAACATTTAAATGCACTGATATAGATTGATGTGTTTACTGACTTTACCTGCAATTGAAGACTTTTGTAATTTCAAAGGAAAGGATATACAGACTACATGACTTTGTGAATATTAGAAATACTGGAAGCCATTTTCCAACATTAAGAAATATAGGAACCTTTTAAACATTTCCAAAATATCGCAAAATAATCAAGGGAACAATCCACAATCATATTTATCCAAAAAATGTTCTTTGTTCTTGAGATACTTTTAAATATTTTGGCCACTAAATCCAAGTAAAAATGTAACTATTCATAATATGATTGTTCTAGGTATATTATTCGATTCCCAGATAAGTTTTTTTTTTCCCAAAGTAAAATTCCATAATACCATTGTCCCCTGAGATACTGTCCCTTACCTAATCACCCAGACTCCTGTCCAAACAAATAAATGAGTTATTGATCACATTCTTTTAGGAAATAGTGCATGCTCTATCAACCTCCTGGAGGCTTGCAAAGCATCTAAAGGCTATAAAAAGTCTTTCAGTGAAGAAGCATCATTCATTTCGTATAGCTTAATGTTTTCTAAACTTAATCATAGAAATGAAAGGAAAAAAAAAACAGGAAACAAGTATTTATTGACATTTCAAGGAACTGTTTTTCTCAGGAAACAAATTTGGAAAACGCCATACAATATCAATGGAAGTCATGGGGGTTGCCAACTATAAAAGAGAGGAATAGCAAAGGTGATTTATAGTTGGATTTCCTACAATTGACCATGAAAGACAAAGGAGTGATAAAGACACTCTATTGTTATCGGAGAGCCCTGCTCCAGTTAATTGGTTTAAAATTTTTCAGATTGTTTTTTGAAATCAATAAAAATTTTAAATGTGGATGAAATAGGGTTAAAAATCTATGATGTGGCTTTTTAAATAATCACATTACTCCATAGCTACAAAGAGGAACTAAGATTCTTCTTTGTGTTTCCATTCTCTTCTTCCTGTCTGTGACAGAGGTAAACAAGGGCATATCGTTTTTACTGCTTTGGGATGGAAATCGTTATAGTAAAAGAAAAATAAGACTAAAGTCAAATACTACAGCCTATGATTCTTATAACAGCTCTACTGAGAAACTCACAAATCAAATCCACAACAATTAAAAATGAGAAATTAATCATTCAACTAGGCAAGTTTTGTAGTATAGCTCTTATTTTTTGTTTATTTGTTTTACTAAATAGCATTATTGGGTTTTGTTGTTGTTGTTTTAAGAATATATGCCCTGCAACCCCAACCACCACCCCCGGGGATATACTCCCCACTCCTGCTTTAGGCTGTTTATGCTCACCAGTTGTCATCTCAGTAGCTCAGGGGATGTCAGAGGAAATACAATATTGTATACTTACAACTCGTAAGACTGATGATGTGGGCAATTCTTTGTTAGCTGATAAAACCTCCCCTCACCTTACCAAAACTGTACATATTTTGCTGATATTCTTTAAAGTTGAAGTATCGTACCACAATTCATTTTCATGTAGAGTGAAAAGGAAATTCATAAAAGTTAACTCATGCTGTCATCTTTCCTGAAGCCCCACCAATCACTGATTTGAACTCTAGGCACATAGGATCATGCCAACTTTCACTGAGTCATTATTAGCTACTGTAAATGCTATTTATAAGGACTTAGTTCAACTTAATTTATTGACTGCTGTGTGCCAAAAGAGCCATTGAAAAGTCTTGAAACTTTTTCTGTTTATAAGGATGTGCTCTCAGGCTGGTGCGGTGGCTCAGGCCTGTAATCTCAGCACTCTGGGAGGCCAAGGTGGGTGGATCACAGAGTCAGGAGATAGAGACCATCTTAGCCAACATGGTGAAACCTTGTCTCTACTAAAAATACAAAAATTAGCTGAGCGTGGTGGCATGTGCCTGTAGTCCCAGCTACTCGAGAGGCTGAAGCAGGAGAATCACTTGAACCTGGGAGGCAGAGGTTGCAGTAAGCTGAGATTGCACCACTGCATTCCAGCCTGGTGAGACAACAAGACTCCATCTCAATAAATAAATAAATAAATAAATATATAAATAAACAAAAAGGATTTGCTCTCATCATTATATAATGGCAGTTCATAGACATGGCTACATCATTGTCAGGGTACCACCATACAGAAAGGTTGGTGTGGAGGTACTCAATATAAAAGCCTACTTTTGCCAATTTCACTAGTATGTTACGAGCTACACACAAGATCATTGCTGGTATGATTATTAATAATTGATGTGCAGGACACAGGTGAGGTTAATATTAATTCATTATAACTTTATAAACGGCATCACCGTACTGATTTTCATGTATCATGAATACAATTTTCTGTTGCAGGACTATTAGCTTAATGATATCCACTTCAAGCTCATTCAAGAACATGTTCAATCATATGATGAACCCATTGCTAGCCTCTCTTACTAATCTCTCTTAAAATGTCCTACAGAGAGAAAAAAAGAGAAAATATATGAAAATGTCTACCATTATTATGTCTCTGAGACATATGAGATTCCTACAACCTGTATATACTGCATTTCTAATTAGGAGAGATCAATAAATTTTATTTTTTAAAATGTTTTCTTTTTTATTTTTAAGATAGTTTAGAGATAGTTTTAAAATCAATGTTTCTGCTGTTTCTAATCTTGATTTTACTGAGTATATGTATGTACTTGCCTGTGTGTGTGTGTGTGTGTGTGTGTGTGTGTGTGTGTGTGTGTGGAGGGATTTAGGGAACAGTTTAATAATTTAGGAAAAAAAGAGATAGAGAAGCCCCCCAAATACATATCACCTTAATTACAAATTTAGTTTGCTTCATTTTTGAATTCTATAATATTTGGGAAACATTTATGGCTTTCTTTCTTTACGCATTTAGTTATCATTTATTCAAGAATATTGAATGTCAGCTGTGTGCTTGGGCCTGTGATAACCACTATAAATACAAAGATTAATATGACAGTCTTTGTAGTGGGGAAAGAAGGCACATAAACAAGCATAATATAATGTGATAAATCCAGTGAGAGAGATATACACAAAGTTGTAGTTGTATCAATAATAAATAAGTTTGAAAATTTTGTATACAGGAAATGAGGGAAAACAATACTAATTGTTCCACAGTATTTGGAACATGAAAATATTTAATATTTAGAAGTGTTGTTTCATTGTTTATCCTCGAGTCTAATCTCTGAAAACTGTGCTTTGTAGATGTAACTAAAATACAATTTGGCATAAAATTATTTAGCTAAGCTAGTAAATTATTAACTTGCGTGTCCTTACATAGTTACACAAAGTTATCCAATCTTTTGTTACTCTGTGCTCAAGAACTATACAATATTGACTTGGTTTTTAATATAGATACTAATTATGGTAAGTATGGTTTCTGGACCACAGTAAAGCATACGGTGAGTAAGGCTTACGGTGAGTTTACTAACTAGAAGAGTACTTCACAGTCAACTGACTGCCATTGTAATCCACAGTTTGCTTTCTCTGAGTTTGATTATAGTATAGGTTTCATCAGATATTGCTCAAAAGAGAGGAATTATTCACTAGTTATCTGGACTAGAGTTAAGAAATTAATTCTTGCTGATTTGACATGCATGTCTTTATTACATATATTTTGTATCATCCAGTACAATGTCTTACACATAGTAGGGACATAATATTTATTAATAAAGGTTCATTTAAGATTATTATTTGTATGATCTATTTTATTTTAATCTCTCATTAACACTATCAAAGATTAAAATATTCATGACTAGTCTTAGAATTGAAACTAGATGATATCTGATGTATAAGTGATAGGTAAGTTTTCCAACATGAAATATCAAATTATTGTACACGGAACTGGAGGTTAGAGAACGTTAATTTAAGTCCTAAGTCCTAAGGGTTCCTCAGAGTGTGACCATGAATAAGTCATTTTACTTCTCTTAAACTGAGTTTTATCATTTTCAATACTGAATTAATAATTTTTGTTTTAATAAGTTATAATGAGATTTTTAAAAAGATAATGTATATGAATGTATATTTAAAATTGCAAAGCACTGTACCTTTGTTACGGATGAAAATCATACTAAAACATTGCTTGCGATGATAGTCTACTAAGAGCTACATTGTAGATATGGTAATATTATATAAGTGGTGAGGAAAAAGTAGATGAGGGGAGAAAGAAAGAGAAGATACCAAAGATAATCTATTTTTAAAAGGTACGATGTCTGCATTTGACCAAATTAAATCTCAAAAGAAGATTTTTTAAAACTTTCTTCTACCTCCTTCTACCTCTGAGAAATAATATTCCTTATCCTAATATTAAACAAGCAAATTAGTTATGTAATATTTAAACATGAGTTTGAATTAATAAGTTACTAAACCCATTTTGGAAATATCAGATTGACTTAGAGTATTGTATGAATTACTTCAGCTAAGCTCAACTTACCATTTTTGGTACTGAGTTCATTCATTTAAAAAAAAAAGCATAAGAGAAACAAGCCAATGTGAGCACAATAGCAGAAACAAAAAAAGTAAAACTAATAAGTAGAGTTATTTAGTTATTTACATTGTATAAAATAATCATTTTTAAAAGACATAAAACAGGACAGGAAACAACAATAGGAAAGACACATTTTTAAAAGAAAGAAATAGAATTTAATGGTGTGAAAAGCGTAATTGTTGAAACTAAAATTTCAATGCATAAGACATGCATTTTCATTTCCATCTATATTGAAGCAACCAGCAATTGATGGAAACACCACAATAAAAGAGATGATGTTAAGAGCAAAGATTTAAAATAGCTATTAGAAGTATACATAAAACCCTAGAAAAAAATTAACAAAATAGTTCTTAAAAAGAAAGCTATAAACATAATCTATAGGATTTTTTTAGTGAGGAAAAATAAAATATCTGAAATGGAAAATTCACTAGAAGTTCCTTCTATCCCTCGTGTGAGTGCATGCACTCTCGGCAGGGCTTGTGGAGATCCTCTGGGGTCCCAGCTCCCCAGGGACAGGGCAGGAGCTGAGGACCAAGTGATTGAGTTGAGATAGAGGGCACCCAGCCATGCCTTGGAGCTGTCCCATCGATGACCAGCTGCTGCCTGCAATCTGTGAGAGCCACCTCCCCTTCTCGGCCACCCAGGATGGCAAGGGATGATGGTGAGGCTTCTGCTGAGTTCAGTCACCAGGGCTAGGAACCAGCTGCTGAACCTGAACAGTGACAAATACGTGGACACGAAGCCCCAGACTAGCTTCTTCAAGAAGTTTTTGGGCCACCAGCAGCCCCACACAGAGATAAAGATCCAGTGGGGTTTATTGGCTGAAAATATAATTGAAGCAACCTCTAAAAATGTGGCTGTGCAGAACCTTAGTAATGACAAAGAGAAAGGAAAGACAGAGTTTAATCTTCATGATAGATATTCTTCTACAAGTGATAGGCCTCCTGTTAGATATGCCTAATATAATATTTTGAAAGATACAACCAACCAATAGCAGGTGATGAAAAGTTCTCAAATACATTTTGTGCCAGGCTGGGGTTGTTATGGAGTTACTCATTGGAAAAAAAAAAAAAAAAAAAAAAACAAGCAAAAAGTATTATCAGAACTTTATGAAAAAGCTCAGAATCTTTCAACTGTGGAAGTTAGGGAGAAAAGTCAGTTCATTTGTTAAAGCAACCATTGAGAAGCAGAAATCAACCTTTATTCATTGGAGAATAATGGAGGAATGGAATAATTGCTGCTATATTATGATGGAAAATGTGAAGCCAAATATTGATAATTTCCCATCAAATATTATAATGACTTGGCTTATTGATCATACAAACCTGTGTTTTGATTGCCCTCATCAAGGACTGCATTGGCTAAAGCAAGATTTGAATTTAAGATCAGTCATCCTATATGTGTAAATTTATCTCTCTCGAAGATTTCTTCTGCGTTGATACCTCTTAAAGGCGATTCTTCTTCTGTTAGTATTTTTAGTCTTTACCACACAGCCCTGGACAATTCCATTTATCATGCTGTTTACTGTATTCCAGAAACAAAGTATGCTGTTGTGAAGTATTTCAATTTTGGAGACATCTACATACAGTACTTGCTGCAGATAAAGTAAAATCTGTCACCTCTAATTTGGAAACATTTGAAGTTATTTCAGCATTTTCAGGTGTAGTTTTGAAAATGGTACTTGTAGTCATCCTATGGTTCCTGATAAAATCTCCCTTCTTTTACTTGCAAATTGTATAACCATGACAAAAGGGAAAGAATTGATTCACACAGTCCCAGCTCAAGTTGTGGAAGATAACAGTGGGCTTCTCAAACAACCTGTCAATTGATTGCCTAGTGGATGAAGACAGAATTTTCACGAATGTTTCAGGTTATGAGCTTTAAGACCAAATTTGAAGAGGGAACTGTTGTGGTTTTAAAGATGCTTTCAGCTGCAGAGAATTTGTTGAAGCGGAAAAAAATCAGTACATAACTATCCCTATGATGGGAGGGCTAAGAAAAGGGATTATTTGTACCAGCCAGTAGTGGCTTATAAACATGATAGATACTAAAATCACAGTCAAAAAATTGTCTAAAAAGGTAAAATTTACTCCTATATCAGCACTGAATGTCAAGGTCAAAATTATGGACAGACAAATATATTGTTGTACAAAAATGCAAAGAGTTCTGAGTGCTTCGATTATTTTATTTCACTATAATACAAAATATGAATCCTTGACCAAGAGTCAAACCATTGAGCATATTGTTAAACTAGTGGAACAACAAGGCAATGATATCTGGTATATTCTACCCCTGGAGCAATATCTTCCAAAAATAAGTCTTATCTCAGATTAATGGACCCTGATGCCTTGAAATATGAGATATTTTGGACTGGGCATGGTGGCTCACACCTGTCATCCCAGCACTTTGGGAGGCCAAAGCAGGTAGATCACTTGAGCCCAGGAGTTTGAGACCAGCCTGGGAAACATGGTGAAATCCCATCTTTACAAGAAATGCAAAAAATCTTTCAGGCATGGTGGCACAAACCTGTGGTCCCAGTCACTTGGGAGGCTGAGGTGGGAGGATTGCTTGAGCCCCAGAGGCAGAGGTTGCAGTGAGCCGAGATCGCACCACTGCACTCCAACCTGGGTAACAGAGGTGAGACCCCCTCATAAAAAAAATTATTAAAAAATAATATATAAATAAATAAATAAAACCAAAAAAATAATATTTTGGGCATCTGGTTTGATGGTAGATTTTTATGCCTTCATTTTCTTCTGAATACTGCCCAAACAGTAGATTTGTACTTGGAAGAAAAAAGACCTGCTTAAGGGGTGGTTTTAGTCTTCTCTGACTAACAAATATAGCAACAAGAAAAACCTCGCTTTGTGAGACAGTGGTTGTTCATAGATTTACCCTTGGAGCAAAGGGAGAGCAGATATTCTAGACACATAGGAATGTTGCTAAGCCTGATGTCATCAGCAGAGAACAAGATCAAAGCAAAGAACATCTCCATAGTGTTGATGTCCTTTGCAGGTAGGCAGCTGAGTCCAATGTCTGCACTGAAGTGAAAGTTGGTTCAATTATATGCTGCCAGAGATGAGATTGGCAAGAGCAAATTTAGGAATACACCCTGCTTTTTTTCAGTTGTTGTTGTTGGGGCAGGGTTCTAATCCAGAAGGAGATTTCCTCCCTGCTAAGGATAGAGGCTAGGTATATCATAGATCAGTATATACTAAACATAACTGTAGGATTTTGCAAACACTGAGTCAGGTAAACAATATGATCATGGAAGAGTTGTTAGCTATTATAAACATTTTATAGCACAGAATACTCTAACTTTTATTTCAGTATAATCAAAGATAGATTTCATTGTGAAAATGAAAATGATCTCAAATGACTCTCATCAGACCTCATTAGCCAAAATTTTGGAGGCAATACTTCATTGTTTTGCTTTTGTTCTTCCTCACATGGCTAAATATGTATTCCAGCACATACTTTATATTTAAAAACAAAAGAATAGTTAAAGAACCAAAGAAATGCTACAAAGTGAAGAGACATCCAGTACCTCTCAGTTGAATGAATTAATGATGGCTTCCTGGACAACTTTACTCCTCCAAGAACCATAAGAGGTATCTGCAGATGTAACTGAGCTTAAAGGGACATTCCTACTTAATTTAGGAGGTGGTAATATTTTTATTAGTGTTAATATAAATTAATTGTCATTCCAGCTACCAAAGAAAAATGCCCTTATTATAAATGTACAGCTTAGTCTTCCAAAACACCTTATCCAGAAGTTGCCAGTCAAAAGTAGTACTTCACTCTGGTGTTAATGCCTCTCTGAGAAAGAATTCCCTTGACAATACTGACTGGCCTTTTAAATAGATTATTCATAGCATTGGAAAGAAATCCAAGATTTAGGTGGAAGAGAAAATGGTGGAGGATAAAGGTCAAATCCTATTTACAACAGAAGTAAGAAAAGAAGAACAAAAGTATTTCCTGAACTGGAAAAACAATATACACCTACATATATACACATGCATTTAGATGTATATACAATAAAAATCTGTAAGCAGTTGTGTAGCTTGTGTGCAAGGATGAATAAATAAGTAAATGGAACACAATAGAGATTCCTACCTAACCAACCATATAGGAGCACTTGATTTATGACAAAAGTAGCTCTCCAGAACAATGAGGAAAGAAAAATCTTTTTAGGGATGGTGAAGTGGCTCACGCCTGTAATCCCAGGAGTTTGGGAGGCCGAGGTAGGTGGATCACTTGAGCTCAGGAGTTTTAGATCAGCCTGGGCAACATGGTGAAACCCTGTCTCTACAAAACAATACAAAAATTAGCCAAGTATGGTGGTGTGGGCCTGTAGACCCAGCTATTCTGGAGGCTGAGGCAGGCAGATTGCCTGAACCTGGGAGGTTGGGGCTGTAGTGAGCCGAAATTTTGCCACTGCACTCCAGTCTGGGTGACAGAGTGAGACCCTGTCCCAAAAGAAAACAAAAATCCTTTCAATAAATGGTGTTGCCATATTGAATATGCAATGTGAATACCTATATGGTATAAAACATGAAAAAAAAATGATTTTGCCTGTTATCTCACAACATGCACAAATATTCATTACAAGTACATTTCAGAATCCAAGTGCAAAAAGTAAAATTATAAAGTGATAAGAAGATAATATTAAATAATATCTTCCTGACCTTTGGGAATACTATTAAGCAATGCATGTATATAAATTATAGCTACATGCAGCAATATGGGTGAAACTCACAAAAGTAGTTTTGAGTGAAAACTCCAGACATAAACTATGAGCACATTTACAGCAAACCTACCCAAAATGTTTGCTATGCATGTTTAAGTGGTTACATGTTAAACAAAAGCAAGGAAGTGACTATCATAAAAGCTAGAATAGTGATTAATTTTGTATATTAGTGTAATTGGAAGTATGATTGCTAAGAAACAAAGAGGGTTTATAAGATGGATACATTATTCTATTGATTGACCTGGGTGATGATTACATGGATTTTCACTGTAAATAATAAGCTGTATATAGATATATATTTTTTCAACACAATTGGAAAATAAAAGGTTAAAAATGAAGTTAAATTGGAAGACAGTAGAGCCCACAAATAGTGTACCAGGAAAGATCATTTAGTCCAATGCTAGTCTAAGAAAAGTAGAGTATATGTTTCCATACTGCCCAGTCCCTCTCAGCTAGGGAAGTGTTCAGTTAGTGGTACACAGCAAGTTTTACCCAGAAATAAAGTGTGTCTGCTATTTGTGATATCCTTTGTGTCATATTCCTGGGACAGTTACTATATATTATAAAATAATTTATAATATAATATTTTATATATTATATGTCACATATTTCTATATTACAAATATATATTTGTTTATAGTATAATTACCCAGTAGGATATTAAACTAGTGAAAATGATTAACTTTCCTTGTAAATAACATGGATGAATCTTAGAACAATAATAGGGAATGGAAAAAGCAAATTGCATAAGATTACAAACAACCAAACATTATTTCATACAACTAGTAAGCAAAACTACACAATGTCCTGGACACAATAAGGCACATACTGATATACATACACATTTATATGTCATAAAACTAAAAGACAAACCTAGCTGGGCACAGTGGTTGATGCCTGTAATCCCAGAACTTTGGGAGGCCAAAGCAGACGGATCACCTGAGGTCAGGTGTTTGAGACCAGCCTGACCAACATGGTGAAACCCCATCTCTATTAAAAATACAAAAATTAGCTGACGTGGTGGCACACGCCTGTAATCCCAGCTACTCGGGAGGCTGAGGCACTAGAAACACTTGAACCCAGGAGGTGGAGGTTGGAGTGAGCCATGATTGTGCCACTGCATTTCAACCTGGGCAACAGAGCAAGTCTGTCTCAAAAACAAACAAACAAATAGAAACTAAAGAACAAACCTAATGAGTGCAAAATTTAGGCTAGTTGTTATCTTGATAAAGGAAAATTAGGAGGGTGGCATGGAGTATACAGGTAGAAAGGCAAGGGTTTTGAAGATATTCTAATTCTGCTGTTAAGTGGTGGGTTCACTGGTGTTTTTCCACTGTAATGGAAAATGCATGTATAATGTGTAAATAAATAAATATGATTTTTCCTGTATCAAATATTTCGTGTTGAAAGTTTGAAAATAGCAAGCAAAACTAACAATGTATTGCTTAGTAATACAAATATACATGCTAAAACTTTTAAGAAAAACACAAGTATGATAAATGTAAAATACGGAATTTTGGTGTGGGGATACAGCTCAGTGATAGAGCATTTGATTGCAGAATTTTGTTTATCTTGAAAAAGACAGGGAGAGGAAGAGTTAGAATAGGAAAGGCCAAATGAGAACTTCATTAATAGTATAAACAACGAATGAGATACCACTTTACACCTATTAGAAGGGCCAAAATCCAGAACACTGACACTACCAAATGCTGGTGAGGCTGTGGAGCAACAGGAACTCTCATTTATTGCTGGTGAGAATGCAGAATGGTACAGACACTTTGGAAGACACTTTGGCTGATTCTTACAAAACTAAATATATTCTCATCATGATCTAGCAATCATACTTCTTCAGCCCAAAGGACTTTAAAACTTATGTGTACACATACACCTGCACATAGATGCTTATAGCAGCTTTATTCTTAATTTCCAAAACTTAGAAGCAACAAAGATGTCCTTCAGTAAGTGAATGAATAAATAAATTTGGCACATCTGGAGAATTCAAAAAGTTTAAGGAAAATGAATGTTACAAAAAACTTTGAATGGATTTTTAATTTTTTACACCTAAATAAACTTATAGTGATTTGTTATAATATGTCCGAATAGAATTTAGTTTGAGGCACTAAGAATGTTAATACAGTTTGAAAAGGGCTCATACCATAGCAACATGAATTCTGCTAAAATTGAAGCAAGAACAAACATTAAGTTTATGGTGAAGCTTGGGTGGAAGAATGCTGAAATCACTGATGCTTTACAAAAAGTTGAGAAAATACCCCAAAGAAATCAGTGGTTTACAAATGGACAACTTGCTTTAAGAAGGGACAAGATAATGTTGAGAATGGAGCCTGCAGCAGCAGACCATCCACATCAATTTGTAAGGAAAAAAATTCATCCTGTTTATGCTATAATTAAAGAGGACCAATGACTAATAGCAGAAACAATAGCCAACACCATAGACATCTCAATCGGTCCAGCTTACCCAATTGTGACTGAAAAAGTTGAGCAAATTTCACTTGATAGGTGCCGAAACCATTGTATGCAGATCAGCTGCAAACAAGAGCAGAGCTTTCAATGGAAGTATTAAACTAGTGGGATCAAGATCCTGAAGTATGTCTTCAAAGAGTTGTAACAGGTGATGAAACACGGCTTGACTTGTGCAATCTTGAAGACACAATGTAATCAAAGCAATGGTTACCAAGAGGTGGAAGTGGTCCAGTCAAAGCAAAAGCTGACCAGTAAAGAGCAAAGGTCATGGCAACAGTATTTGGGGATGTTCAAGGTGTTTTGCTTGATGACTTTTTAGGATGCCAAAGAATGGTAACATCTTGTTATTATGAGAGCGTTTTGAGAAAGCCAAAGCTTTAGCAGAAAAAACCCTGAAAAGCTTCAGCAGAAAGTTCTTCTTCACTACAACCTTCCCGCTCATTCTTCCCATCAAGCAAGGACAATTTTACAAGAGTTTCTATGGGAAATCATTAGGCATTTACCTTACAGTCCTTATTTGACTCCTTCTGACTTCTTTTTGTTTCCTAATCTTAAACAAAAATCTTTAAAGGGCCCTCATATTTCTTCCTTTAATAATATAAAAAGGACTCCATTAACATGGTTAACTGCTAGGACTCTCAGTTCTTTAGAGATGAACATGATGGAGCTTACGGTGAGAATTAAAGTTTTTACTTTTCAGAAAACTTATAATTTAATTTTGCCACAAACTTTTAGAAATTCCCTTGTATTATTCAGTGCTACAAAGAAATGAGCTATGAAACCATGAAAAGAGGAGGAAACTTAAATGCATGTTATAAAATGAAAGAAGTCAGTCTGAAAAGGCTGTGTGATTAAAACTATATGATATTCTGGAAAAGATAAAACTAGAGTGGTAGAAAAAAGATCAGTGGTTGCTGGGGGTCAGAGGGGAAGGGAGGGATGAATAGGCAAAGAACAGAAGATTTTTAGAGCAGTGATAATAGTCCATATGATACTTAAATGGTAGATATGTGTCATTATACATTCATTCAAGCCCACAGAATACACAACACCAAGAATGAATCGTAACGTAAAATGTGGGCTTTGTGTGATATTTTTGTGTAAATGTAGGTACATCAGTCGTTACAAATGTGCCACACTGGTGGACAATGTTTATAATGGGAGAGGTATTCATATGGGGGGGCAGAGTATAAATGATAAATTTGTGTATCTTCCTTTCAATTTTGATGTGAACCTAAAACTGCAATAAAAAATAGTCCTTAAAAATAATAATGACATTGCTCAGGGTTTTAAACTGGATGGTTGGCACACAGGTGATAAGTGATGCTGTTTTTTACAAATTAAACAAATATTTTATAAATATTATTTTATATCTGTTCTAAAATAGAAAAAAGCAAGTAATTGAACCTTCTGTATGGCCATGAGGAAACTCTTACACTCACCATCTGAGAGCTATGTCACTTCACTTCCTGTCAGTCTCCCTGAGCATTATATGGCAAGACAAACTCACCAGCACCACTGCAGAACTTAACAAAGTCATTTATCATGTTGGTAACAATGCTTACTCCATACTAGACTGCTTGTTTAATGGGTGAGAAAACTGATAGCAGTGTGTTCCTTAAGGTAGCTGCTGTTAATTATCTGAATTTAGATGACTGTAGGCCAGATAGGCAAAGATAGGTCAGAATGGCACACGTTAGCTTTATAATATGAAGTCATGGTTTTGTAATATTTAAAATCAAAATGCTAGTGCGTCCTGTTATGCAGAAATTTGGTAGGCCTTTTTTTATTTCTCTCCCACTATTGGTACTCATTTTCCTACCATAGGAGAGCTTTTAGCAGTGTGTCCCATAGACCTGTGTTATTACCACTTTAACTAAACCAGAATTTTTCCAAGTTCTCTATTGGAAGAGGCCTCCTGGTCATTTACCTTTTCATTAAGACCCACCTATATGAAATAACATCTTTTTAGTTAACTTCTTTAAAAGACCCAATAAACAGTTAAATGCAAAATTAATTATTTAAAAATCAACTTTCTCACAAATGGTATTATCTTACTACTGGGAAGTGGAAAAAAAATCAACTTACTCATAAAAAAATCTTCAGGGAAATATTGAATGTTTTCACACTATTAGTGAAAAATATACATATACTTTCACATTGTAATAAATTAATAATCATCTTAAAAATGTTTTATATTCCCTGATCAACCTTAGTGATATCTCCCTGTCCAGTAAATGAAAAAGATAACAGGGAAATTATACTTGACTTATTTTAAATCAAGAACATTTATTAAGGAATCTCAAAAGAGACAATTCAAAGGACCAAAAGTATGGAAAAATATTTCATTTCAGAAAACATTAAACAAAAGTAAAGTAATATAGTGCCATTATCCCCATGATACTAGAAAAATTATAAAATAATATGTCTATGACTTGAGCTATTGAAACTGGTGTTCTATGCATTGCTTACCACTGTGAAACTTAGTGTCATCATTTTGGGAAAAAAGTTTAGAACTCTAAAGGTTAATAATAACTTAAGCTCTCATAAGGAACTCATCCAAAATGTTAATATGAAATCGTGACTGAGAAGTTCACCATATTGATGTTTATAACATGAAAGCAAAATAGAAATGATTTAGATGACCTAAAAGGGAGAAATAACTATATAAAATATAACATAAAGCATATTGACTGTCTGGAATAAAATGAAAGCCCTGTGGTAATAAACCAGCATGTAGAAAAATAAATATCTGTTACGATATAAGGAAAGATTTTTTTCAAAATCACACAATAAATGCTTTATAAAATTATAACTGTAATTAGGTAAAACTAAATAAGTAAAAACACGTTGGGTGGAAGTAAGGCAAAAAATTCTAATACTCTTTGTGTACATAATATAATGTTTTTCTTACAACTGTAACACCACATTACTTTTATATAAATTCCTTAAAAATTATTGAAAATGAATTATAAGCATTCCACATAGGATGAGTTTTAATAAGATGCCCATTTCTTGCATCATGTTTAACTAAGAGAAAATACTTCTTTTAATATTTTCTAATTCCCTGTGCCTCAAGGAATATTCATATGTGATTTCATTTTACCTATTGTCTTACAAAATATAATTGAATGTGTTTTCTTAATTTTATTCTGTGTCTAAAATGAAATTTATTTTTAACACCTACTATGTGAGAGTATTCTTAAAATAAACTGCAGACATTGGCTAATAATTTAGCAAGACCAGAGAAGGAGGAAGGTAGCTAGACAGAGTGGAAATGTGATGGTGCTTCCTGAGAGACTTGTATCAAGAAAGTGAGTGGCCCATTGCATTAATGCAGCAAGTATACAAGTACTTGTCCTTGCCTCTCAAAGGCAGGGATTGAAAATGATTTATCTTTGTAGTCTCACCTCCTAGCGGAGTGGTTCAAAGAGAGTAAATAGTCACAAATTCGTGTTGAGCATATGTATATGCAATTAGTTGAAAACTAAATAAGTAATAAGCTTCTGCTTTTCATATTTTTAATTTAATGGACTAGTAAACTTTCAACAAACATTTCCACTTTATGCCTGTTGTTCCAGTATGGGGATTAACTATTTCCTCTTTCTCTCTCGAAAGTGTCCTCATTGGATAATATATCGTCCATGATTTCAAGCCTATCTAGTCACAGGAAGTGAGGCACAAAAACTTTTCTGATAAACCGTGAGGTTTGCCATAAAGTTGTCTTACCACAATCTGAGGATACACTGATGTCATAAAGCAGAGGGATGACATATTATATTCATCTTTTAAAAATTAGTTCTGCAGGCAGCGTGGAAAACCAATTGCAGTAAGGAGAAAGTCATGGTTGGATGCTCGCTTTTTAAAATTACTATCTCACAAAAAGTTATACGTGTGTTGAACACATTTTTTTTGAATATAGCCTTGTGATTTTGGATACTTCTATTAGACAAAAGAACATTGATTCTGATTATTTCTCACTTTCAGTTCATCACATAGAATTAATTTTTTAGAAGCTAACTGAGGAGAGAAAAACATGAAAAAATTTTTGTAAGAAAGCAGTCATCATTTCAGTTCTCTTAATACAAGTAAATTTTTCAGTGATGATTTTAGCAGAGGAACTGACAAAGTCAGATTTTAATCATTTTTATAGAAAAGTTTAGTTAAATTCTAAAATTATCTCAGATGATTTTTGTCTAGGACAATAGAACATTTATTTGCAAATAAGAAGCTACATGCAAATGGACAGTCTACTTCCTGTGAAATGAAGTCACATTAAATTGTGCCGACAAAATTATTCATTCCATGTACATATGTAGACAAAAGACAAAAGAGGAAGAAATGCTAGATAACTATAGGTAAAGACTGAATCCTCCAAAACATGTGGAATATTAATTATTCATACTATTTATGCAAGTAAATATATATATGGCAGTTCTATGTACATTGCAGTCACCATTTTAAATCTCATTATAAAATATGGCTCAAAAGAAACTAAGCATACAAGCTTCCAGTTTGAATCATACAGAAAGAAAATCTGGAACATATGCTTAGAAACTTTAAATAATCCACATACTTCCATAAAACTTTTTAAAGTTTACAGCAATGTAGCCCTCTTTGTAATTAGGCATCATGGGAGAAAATGTTTTTTCAAATATATCACATTATAATTTTTTCTCTATAGGAAGGACTAAACGGAAAATCATAAATCCTTTTCTTGCCTCTTAGAGCCTGAACAGTTGGGGCAGGGTCAGGAGACCCAGGGGGTACCTTCACAAAATGTTTCTATCTCAAGGCTATTATCCCGTACAAAGTAGATGAAAATGGGAATGCTGTGATTTGTTTTTTTCCCCTCAGAAGATTTCAGCATGAGACCAAGTGCATATTTAGCTCAAAGAAAGGAAGTCAGCCTAAAGTAGCGTAATGTACATTAGTGCAAAATTTTACTCTGAGGTGTAATTTTAATTTAAGTTTAATGGCCCCGCAATGGATTCTTCTGTCCCTGTTGTGCATAATGGTGTTGGAAAAGAACATGTACATTGTACTGTCTGATTTGGAAATATCTTAGATTAGGAGAATTATGTGGCTATCTGATCTGCAGCAAAATTAAGTGCGAAACTTAGAGTGTTAGTATCCTTCCTGGATAAGGTCATATATAACAAGCTAGTATTTATTCTCCTCTTTCCTCTTAAGTGTCTGAATATGGATAATTTTTCCTCTCAGGGATTCAATGGATCACAAAAAGGCTCTTTTTTGTCTCTGTAATACAAACAGATAAACAATTTAAGCAAACAAGATGGAACAAAACAAACAAACAAACAAACCCTACAAATTATTTCAAGAGATGTTTCAAAATGTTACTCATTAAACAAGCATTCTTTGAACATAAACTGCATGCAGCTCCATACTAGCTGCAAAAATCATGTCTAGTCATTGCCCACAAAGAATCTGTTTATGTGAGTTCTCAGTTGACTGACTGGGTAGGCTTATGTCTCAAAAGATTTCCTATTTCTTTGATACTGGTAACTTCTCAGTCTTTGCAACTAAGACTCTGCTCAACTTTCAACTAAATCTTTGCTACTTTAGTTGCAAATGCAATTTTAGTCTAATTCAAGTCAACCGAAATTTTGTGATTGTACATATAAATAATTTAGTTTCTCGTTTCTAGGAGGATAATAAAAAATGTTAGTTTTCTTATCTAATGATTTTCCCACTGTGGTCTATAAGAAGAGGGAAAAGAAAGACCAGGAGTCTCAGAATGAAATCTAGGAGTCACTCCAAAGTTTCTCCTATTCCCTGGGCTCATGGAACTTGAGTATGAGACTAGGTTCTAAAAGACAACCCTTTGTGTTTCACAGCACATGTATGTGTTTCGCAGGAATCACAATCTCAGATGCCCATGAAGAAGTGAGTAACCTGTAAAAGAGTGCAAAGGAGTGGGAAGGGTTGTGGAGCACATGTGATGTGCCTGGAAAGTGGCTACTGCTCCTTGTCCTCACTACTCTGGAGAACCCTTAGTAGCACTCTGCTCGACAAAAATATCTGTTTATGCTGTGTGCATAAAAAGTTGCTTGTCCATCTGCAGATTTTCCTCACAGTTAAATTTTATCAGTGCCCTCCTTTTTGTACTTTTGGCACATACTTCTTCACCTGTAAACTTGCATCCTGGTCATCACTATCTTGCTTGTAAAAGCAACCACTCAAGGTGAGCCCCCTCCTTCTGGAATAAACAATAAGTGTAGAAATCTGGGGTCCACCTTCATTTGCTCCCTACTAACTATTGGTACTCACTACAGCCTTGGTATGAAGCTACTGCTTCTTTTGCTTAATGTCCTCTCTCGTTTGTGAAGTTTCCTTTATAAAATGTACACTTTAAAATTTAGTTTTTCATGTGTATATGAAAATTCTTCTGCTAAAATACTATAATATGTGAGTCTATTTTGTCCTTTGTGCTGGGAACTCAGACTTTTTTCCTTCTGGAAATTCAAGCCCTCTGTATCTAGGAAATTATTTGGTATGTTCTGTCAACCTAAATAACAGAAAGAGGTTGTCTGAAAGAAAAAGACACTTATTTGGGAATAGAGCATTGCAATTGGAATATATATACTATAGTAAACTATGCAAGTACTCAGCCAGAGAAATGAAGACAAAAAATTTTTAAAGAAAAAAATGAGGATAATTGTTTTGAAGTAATTATCCTTGGTTACAAAAATCAATAACAAAGGTGCTTGTTTGTACCCATCCTTCATGGGAAGGCATTCCAGTATTCTAAAGGACTTGGGTGTTGTGAGATAAGCTGTATCTGCTTTAGGGGGAACCGCAAGCCTAGTATCATGGTTCTTGCAGACTCATAGAGGTACTGCTTTGATGGTCTTGAACAAGCCTTAGAAAAATTATCTGGATTACCAGGCAGAGACTGTTGTTCTCTTTCCTTACTTTCTCCCAAACAAAGTCTCTCTCTCTCTCTTTGCTCTGAGCCACCTAGAACTTCATTGGAAGATCCTTTTTAGTGTGTACATAGTTGTTAAATTGGTGTCTTTGTCGGGTGATAATTGGTGGAGTCTTCTATTCCTCCATCTTGCTCCAGGTCTCAGTTATTCAATTTTCAAAAATCAATAATAAAGGTGATGGCAGTCTGAGTTTGGACGAACTATATTTGTGTAACATTGTGATGGCCTTTGTGCAAAGTTGTAGTATTTGCCATGCAGTTTGTGATCGTTTTTCTTATCAGGCAAGCAAGCATAATAATCCTCTCTTCATAGCTTTCCCTGGCTCTATTTGTCAAGATTTTGTTGTTGTTTTAACACTAGTGACTCCATTTTGATTCTGACAACTCTCATAGTTTTCATTGATGATTTCCTTCCCTCCTTGTTTTCAAAATTTTCTCCTTCAGTATGTCTTTTATTTTTTCTCATTTTTTTTCTAAATTTCTTCTATTTCTTTCTGTTTCCTTCCTATCTTACTAATAAAACGGTAACAATATTAATTGTTGATGTTGATCTAAGGCTTACCAAGAACTTCTTTTCTATTTGTTCAATAACTTCACACAACTTTATGAGGTAGGAAGTTTTATTGTCTTTATTTTAGAGATGAGAACAATTAGGTGTAAACAGATTAACTTGCCTAAGGTACCCATATAGTAAGTTGTAAAGCTGTGATTTCTTTTTTTTTCTTCTTCGTCTTCTTTTTTCTTTTATGAGACGGAGTCTCGCTCTGTCGCCCAGGCTGGAGTGCAGTGGCAAATCTCGGCTCACTGCAAGCTCCGCCTCCCGGGTTCATGCCATTCTCCTGCCTCAGCTTCCCAAGTAGCTGAGACTACAGGTGCTCGCTACGACACCCAGGTAATTTTTTTTTTTTTTTTAATAGAGATGGGGTTACTGTGTTAGCCAGGATAGTCTGTATCTCCTGACCTCGTGATCCGCCTGCCTTGGCCTCCCAAAGTGCTGGAATTATAGGTGTCCGTCACAGCGCCCAGCCTAAAGCTGTGATTTCAATCCAGGCAGTCTAGATCTAAAATCTACCATCTTAACTATGATAATATTGTTTCTTTGATGACAGGTAGTACTTGGCCGTGTACTCATAAAGGTGGAGAACCAAATCCTGTTTGGAAGCTGTGGATGTGCAGTGTGACTTGTCAATTTACCCTTCACTGGAACATCATCTGAGAGGGTCATTTGTTGGAAACCCCAAATGCCAATATCTTTATTGGGCTAGAAGACTGTAATATACTACCTCAACTGTACATACGACTCTGGCTCTCAGTGTTCTGAGAGAGCAAAGAGGGCTGGGTGTGGGTTTAGCATTCAGCATTTTTTTGGCAAAACCAAGAGTCTCTGAAATGGAAATCACTAGGCAAAATTTGAGGCCTAAACAGTAAAGTAAAACTAAGTGATCTTATACACCACTTCTTTGTTCTCCTCTTACCAAAATTCTGTCTCAAAGTATTCGCCACCACTCCCCAGCCCACTGGGTTCTCAACTCATTTTGATAGGCTTCAGTCTCACAACTCCTTTAAAATTTTCTCAAAGGTCACTGGGACATTTGTGTTGTCAATGTCAGTAGCCCCTTTCCTCCTCTCAACTTTCACTACTCAAAGCCATTTTCGACATGGGGAACCATTTCTTCTTTTTTATAACTTTCTTATCTTGTTTGCTGTAAAATCATATTTTATTTTCTTCTAACTTTATAGCCGATATGTATTAATCATGTTTTCTACTGTCCTTTTTTTGTTTTTTGTTTTTCCTGATACTTTGACATTGTTGACCTTTGCTGATCTGGGAGAGACTGCCCCTACCAGGATTAGCAAATTCTTAGAATCCAAAGCCCCAAACCACAACCACCTCCTTTATTGGGTTCCCACAAGGCTCTAACATTTCAGATTTATATTCCCCTTCCCTAATCACTTAGGGTCAAGTACCAGAAAGCTAGGGACAACCCTGTGCTCACAAAAAATTTTCAGACTTACCAATTTTATACCTATTTACCCTGCTTTGCCCATTTCTTCCTGTTAAAACCATACAAAGATGTTTGCCTATGTTTTCTTCTACTCCTTTTGCCTTCTGACCAACCCTGGTGTGTGGCCCAGCATCGCAGGCTATGCCTCCTGTATCTAGGGATCTGTGAGTACAAAAACCTCTTTCTTCATGACAGTCATTTCTGTGTCTATGTGTCTTATATAATTAAAACAAATCCCATGTACATTTCAATCCATATATATTCACAAATTCCTTTTACGGAGTTCTTATCATCTGTCCAAGCAGCAAATGTTGGCATGATCACAAGATTGCTCCTAAAGTTTTATCTTTTTTTCTTTCAACAGGTAATTTCCCTTTACAAATCTCCACTCTAAACTTTTGCAAATCTCTACTCTCAATTTTTCCCTACAGCTTCACACCCAACTATTTAATTGACAACTCCATTTGGAGGTCTAATAGGGATTTGAAACGTAACATGACCAAAATCAGTGTCTTGATTTTCCCCCAAGTGTACTTTTCTTCCAGAGTTTCCTTAATAAATTTTACCCTGATACACTTCACCAAGGCCTTTGCACTGGATGATACTTTTTCTGCTGGGTGACTATTCCCTACGAAACTTGATCTGATCTTTTCCTCTTTGACATGCATACTTTAACCTAAAATAAGCCTTTCAAAGTCTCTCCTGTGACCGGTTTGTTGGTTTTCTTATATCACTTATTATTTTTAAAAATTATTTTAAGTCTTTACTTGACAAGTGTCCATGGAACCCAATATAAGCTAAGTTACCTGTGTTCTGTGACCTTATTTTAACCTTTGTATCTCCAGTGTACAGAACAGGGATTACCACAGAGTAAGTTCTTAATAAATTTTGAAGACAATAAATAAACTACAAATACAGTTATCTCATTTCAAATGCACCTCGATTTTAAGAAGTTTAAACCTTGAATGTTACAC